>NC_056725.1:487897412-487959912 GCF_019279795.1 Protopterus annectens | reverse complement strand
ACAATATTAGTACTATTAACTTGAAATGTGTTGACAGATTCAGAGCATATGTATTAATACTTATTTTCTGAAGTTAAAAGCGTCTATTACTCTTAATTATTGTCATTATTCATTCAAGTGTCATTCAACACCTTTCCTCTGAAGGTCACTGGTTTTAGGAGGGATTAAGAGGCTGGCCAGTTATTGTGCAAATGCTCTGACCATTGGTAGGGTTGCCACATTTTCATATGGCCAGGATGGGATATATTCAGGACACACCAGATTTTCAGGCCAACACATACCCACGGTCAGTACAGGGTTTAGAACTTTAATTATTTTCCTAGATGAGAGCTTATTCTTGTAGCAGTTTAGTTGCTTATTCTGTTTCTTGTAAGATTTACATATTTTACATACAGAAATAACTGTTTTAGGCAACTGTTACATGAAATATGGTACATAGTTATTTCCTACAATCACAGGACATTTGCCATTGTATCATTCTTGGTCAGGACACACCTACCCAAACAGGGACTGTCCCTCACAAAGTGGGACAGGAGGTACCCTGCTTACATCAGCGCCTTAATCACCCTATATCCAACTGCCACTATGTGAATGTGTAAAGTATATTTTCTCGATAATTCATGTGGGGAGCCATGCATCATGGTCAGGTGTTTAATCCTGGGTAGTAGGTTCTGCATGACCGGCTGGAGGCTGAGCAGTCTTGTGAACCACTACTGCACATACAACTTGTGTCCAGATGTCTACAGGACTGGACATCGTGTTGTGATACCAAGTCTGATGTTTACACAGGATACTTATCCCATGAGGGATATCCAAAAATTGAACAAGCCAATAACCTTCGATTTTTTTGGATTTACGAAAATGTGATAGGGTTTTACATGCAAGGGATACATAGTTTGCAATCCTGACACTGCCTAGGGTGACACTGCCTACTAGATATGAGTAGTGGTCACTATGTGCAGATATGGCTGCGCCAAGCTAGCAGCCCGAGTATGGCTGGATTTGGTGGACGTTCAGGAATGGGGGGTTGTGTGCTGTAGAGGGGATGATGGGTATTCAATTATGCATCCAGGTGTGTTGTAGTTGGATGGCTCAGTTCCGTCCAGACCATTATGTGGGTGACGTTTCTGTACATGTGTATCGCACATTTTAATATTCATATGTTTGTGTGATTGTGTTCTACAGTATGGCCTGTCAGGTTGTATTGTGGATGTGTATGTTTGTTCTTTGTGTTTCTTTCTGATTCACCCACTGCTCCCTCATACACCTCCAGTTCACCTATTGTGCATCCAACACAGTCTCCCCTTTGCGGATTATTACATTACCCATCCCCCACACCCATATTCCACACACTCCATCCATCCCTTCTCTGGTTGATGGCCCATGGCACGGTCAAGGGAACACATTGCATACACTACATATCTCTGGTACCTGTATGGTTGTGAGGACTACCCTAGCATTTTTCACCTTCCACATGCTGTACATCATGCACATAGGTACATGCAAATACTTATCTTTCATGACATGGTAGGTAGACCTGGGTAATACCCGTTCATCTTTGACCCATCCTGACAAGGACGGCTTGGACCGTAAATGGGCAGATTTTGGTCAAATGCTCTGACCATTGTTAGGGTTGCCACCTTTCCATATGGCCAGGATGGGATATATTCTGGGCACACATCAGATTTTATAGGCCAACACATACCCACGGTCAGTATAACGGATAGTACTTTTGTTTTATGCCTAAATGTAAGCTTATTGTTGTAGCAGTTTAGATGCTTCTTCTGTTTCATTTACTTGCTTATTCTATTTCTTGTAACATGTAGGTATGTTACATATGGAAATAACTATTGTATGTGACTATTACATGAGATGTGGGACATAATTATGTCATACGGTCGCAGGATATTTTACATTTATAATGGTTTTGGTATGGACACAACTGCCCAGATGGGTACTGTCCCTCACAATGTGGGACAGGTGGTAACCCTGACCATTGGGCTAGACTTAGCTATTGGCGGCGCGCTAACATGATGCGTTTCGCTTTCACTTGGTATAACTATCAACACTGCATTAGAATACGGGCACGGGGTTTTAAATGTTATTTGTTTGAGGGATGGGGACTCAATATGCGGCTACATGATTTTGTGTTTGCTTCTTATTTTTGTGTTCGCAAGAAATGTCTTGCATGCTTTGCATATGTTTCAGTAACCAGGGACACTGACAGATATGATTACTATTGCAGGCAGGCTGTAATATTCAGCATTTTAGGTCACATGTAAACAGCCGACATGTCCACGGCTACATGCGGCGCTTTGACATGCCCTAAGCACTCACGCACATTTCCTATGCATGTGGATGTGGCGGCAGCACGCCTTCATTAATATGCATATGGTGCTACTGCTCCATCTGCATGCCACACGGTCGGCGCAAGCCTAATGCCTGCCTTGCGCGGAGCTTCATGAATCCCGGGGAATATCTAACATCTGAAACCAAAAGACTGAGCCCTGTTGCATGCACTAACTTCTTCACTGGTCATTCAATTGCTACTTTGTCCTCTTTACACTCTGCCTAGGTTGTAATGGCTACCTATGGTCAGCTGTCTTGTACATGCAATGGTCAGCTGTCTTGTACATGCAACAAGTATTTTGGAAATCTGACTGTCTTATAAAATTATTACATTAATAAATGAATTGGGGCCTGCTCAGAAAAAATATTTTTAAAAGCTTTCTGTTTGTCATATAAATCATTCCTTGACTAACAAGTACATTTGTGTATGTATATGCTTATCTCACTATAGATGTATATTTATATATATATATATATATATATATATATATATATATATATATATATATATATGTGTGTGTTTGTGTATATACATACAGTTGTTTGCAAACACATGAATGTTTACTTACAAATGCATTTATGTATATTAATCCCTTTATGAATACATATATAAATATATATGGATCTAGTTTGACCCATCGAATTTACACGTTATTCAGTGTCCCAAAAGTGCATTTATCCAAACATGCAGTTTTACGAAACTACAGTTCACCGAGGTTGTTGTTGTAGATCGCGGTACAGTAGGGATAAGGGAATATTCCCTTTTTTCCACTGTAGTGTGATCTGGGAGTCAGTATATGTTAGTAGCAGGGGTGTGGGGGTGCAGCCCCCCCATGGGGGTGATAAGTCAGTTTATCGTATTCATTTTTTTTCATTGTTTGGTGAGCTGTAATTTTGTGAAAGTGCATTTTCAGATAAATGCACTTTCGCAAAACTGGACTCACAAAACTAAGTTTCGCTAATGTGTAAATTTGATGGGTCAAAGTAGACCCATATATATATATATATATATATATATATATATATATATATATATATATATGTACAAGTACATACATACATATATATATATATATATATATATATATATATATATATATATATATATATATATATATCTACGTAAACATAGGCCTGGTGTAAATTTCCTATTCCCCATCCATTTGTCTTGGTTGTGTATTAAACTGGGTACTAGACAAGCTTAGCTTCACATGGATGGAAGCCTGTTCCATAGGAAAGGCACTCTCTGGGACACATATTTGTCTCTCCAGCATGTTCTGTTTAAGTCACAGACAAAATTCAGGTCCCTAGACCTTGTATTTCTGGTACTTTTTGACTTACGAATATGCAGGAGATACCTAAGTGTGAGGTTTGTGGATGCCTTGCAAGTCAGTATTGATGACTGCAAAGGTTATCTCTTTACATATAACACATGGCATTTACTATAACAAGTGAACCCTTCATTTCTGCAGGTCATAAAAGTGAATGACTATGCATGGTAAGTGTCCTCCACACTCATTACACAGTATTCAATAGTGAGCTGCATTGTTTCAATACTAATATGATCAATTTATTCTTCAGGGTCAACAGCAAGAACTAGCAGAATGGCTGTTGATGATGATAACAAAATTATATGTTTGAAGCAGCCCGAGGACAATGGCACACAGACACCAAATTAAATGGCAGGATCCGGTATCTAACTCTGCAGGAAGTGACAGTGGATCACCATCTCAAGTAGATAAGGAGATTACATTGCAGACTTTAGAGGAAGGGAGCCCGTGCTTTTGAACACCAGTGTCTCCCCAATGACAGGAGCTCCTTTTGGAAGATGGCACCATCACACAGGTAGCAGTGCCTACTCTAACACCTGTACAAAAGATTGCCAAGTATATCTACATATCAAAGATATCTCCTAAAATATGAAAATCATTGGCTGGCCACAAGTAAATCTGTTGTGACATTGTTCAGGGTCAGTCCACTGCTACAGTGAGTGTCAGGTAGAGATGGGCAGATGGCTTGAATGGTGCATGTGAGGATTTCCACCAATAGAGAGAAACTGTAGAGAGTAGGGATACTTCGTGGTCACACTCATGTGTAGTATAGTGGCACACACAGCAAGCATTGCCATGTATACACTAGTCAGCAGCTACCAGACTCAAATAGGAGTGAGTGGTGGACAGGAATTAGGGTGGGTTACTGTACAGACATATGTTGGGCCATAGCACATCACACTCCAAGTGTTTCTAAGAAAAGTACAGGAAACAGCAGGGTGGTGGCTAACACAACAGAAGCCATGCAGGCCTTGCCAGAGCTCTACCACACATAGCAGACCCGCTCATTATTTGCTTCAGTTATGCATCACTCTGAGGTCAGTGTCTGTAGGAAGCCATTCTCATTTAAACTTGTACCTCCAATAGTCCTTATTATTTCTCTTCTCTTCTCCTGTATTTCCAAACTAAGTTATCTGTTTATCCATGTAATACTCTCTATTCTTGTACCATTCATATATATATTTTTTTAACTTGGTACTACATGACTCCAACTTTATCAATCTATTTAATTTTATTCTAATTTCATTTAGCATTTTTTTTTCATTTTATTATATGTGGATCTTTTTCCCCAGACTTCTACTTAATAGGGGGGTTATTAACCCAGTGAACTATCACTGTTAACTGAAAATAAATAAGTAAACAAACTTAATTAATTAACAAATTGGTTCTGATCAGTGACCTGACTATAATCTTTGTGTGTACTGCAGCATAACAGTAGATATTTAAAAGTTTTGTTTTTGTCTATGTACATCATTTACACTCAGCGTATTGCTTGGTTGCAGTGTATTAAACTATGCAGTTCCTATGATGAGTACAAGTAAAAACCAATGGCCTAACCTTCTGTTTTATATGCTGCAGAATAGGCGCAAAGTATCAAATGGAAACATTAGGAACATCGCTGTTTGCAGAAAATTAAATGCCCATTGGATCATGTGGTTCAGAACCAATACAAACTCTTTCACATGCCCCTACCTGGTGTTATACCTTAGTACAGAGAAACATGATTGCAGCATTTTTCCCCATACCTGCTAGTTACAGTGTACACACAGAGTTCAACATGTCTGTAGAACCTTTAACACCAATGCCCCATCTTTCCCTTGGGACCACATCTAATTATAGTGCACATGAACAGGACAGTAGGCTTTGAAAATATTCTACAGCAATGTCTTATGTTCCATATTATCCAATTCCAGTAGATGATTCATGTCTGCATTAGCATAAGAAAACAATCTCTCATTTTAAGCACTGTAGTTCCAGTAATCATAATGTACCTTTTCACATATCTAACTTGTCCCAGCTGAGGTACCAGTTGAGAAAACACTTGCAGTAGATACAGTTTACTGCATGATATAAGCTGTATAATCTAGTATCTAGTAATTCACTTACTAATGCAAAGTAAACACTAATGCTTCTGCAAAGAAAAACTGAAGAACATTAAACACATTTTAATAATTGACAGTCTACAATATAACATTTATTGCCACCAATTTCAATGCTACATTTTAAACATTATGTAGCACAAACCTGCCATGAAGGATGCACATCTGAAAGGTAAGAGCTATGTCATTGTAAAATCTTGTGAACTAGCTGTGACATGTGCTCTCAGGTCTTGAATGTACTGAGAATAGTGTCAATGACATTCCTCCACCTATGGATACATCACTCCGCATGTTTGTGGTATACTAATTAGTCTAGAGTTGTTCTGTCCAGTGTTCTTTTCCTGTACCACAGTTCATAGATTCATAGGTTCATAGATATATAATGGGCTGATGACCATGAAGGCCCTTATAAGCCTAGCCATGCATTCTAACCCAAATGTGCTCCTATGTATCATGGGAGTTTATTAGTAGTGGGTATGTTAGGACATTCTGTGAGACAGTATCAGTATCTTAACTGCTCTTTGTGGCCTGGCTGTGACTGATTCAATAGACATTTGGATACAGAAAGCCTATAAGTATATTTTTTGGCACTTAATCTGTTATCAATGATAGTCAACAAAACTGCTGCATTTATTTAGTATGTTTGACATTGCTTTTCTTGGTTTCTGCATTTCATTTTAGTTAAAACTGCTGCATTTATTAATTTGCTTGAGATTGCTTTTCTTGGTGTCTGCATTTTGTTTTAGTTAACAAAACTGTTGCATTTATTAATTTGCTTGAGATTGCTTTTCTTGGTGTCTGCATTTTGTTTTAGTTAACAAAACTGCTGCATTTATTAATTTGCTTGAGATTGCTTTTCTTGGTTTCTGCATTTTATTTTCTGGTTTACTGATAGTTAACAAAACTGTAGTGCTGTTGTTTATTTGCTTGATAAACATTTCTGTAGTGTTTTCTGCCTAAAATAGTGTAGGTAGTAAGTGTAATAGGTTCTCACTATCCCTCCCTCCGTATCCTTGTCTTGTTCTTATACTTGGTGGCTTTGCAGTTGCCCGCCCCTATTGTAAATTTTATCTGGGACACTCCTCCCAGTCTAGTGTCATTAGATAATTCTGCCTAATACAGACAGAACATTTGAGAAGGCCAACCCACTTAGGTTCTTAACCTTGAATGATCTTCTGTTCCACTTTTCTCCCTTTCCACTTTACTACAAAAAAAATTAAAACTTTGCTAGAATCTCCTTCTGTTCTGACTGAGTTTGCCTCTCAAATAATCTGGAAATATAAAACTGAAAAGTATATTTTTTGGCACTTTTTAACTGCTCAGAGTTGAATAAAACGATAATTGAATTCAGTTCAGAATAGAGTTTGAATAAATGTATTTAAACTGTATTTGCTTTAATATTGCTACACACTCAAGTGTGCTAGCTTGCACTGCACTTGAATTGTTTTTAGTGCTGTTTTATCTGCTTTTCTGTAAAAAAAAAATTCTAAGCTTGATTCCCAGCTTTCCTATAGCTAGTTTAGTCTAGATACAGATTTGCTGCATCCAGGGCTGTTTGTAAGCTTCTGAGTCCCCCAAGCTTTTCTGTGCTGGAGGGAAGTCTTCTAGCTTATCAGTGGGAGTAGTAAGCACTAGGTAGTCTATCTACAACAAGAGGAGTGGTTTCTGGCCCAGAAATTGTAGCTTATTGGTCATGTGGGCAGTTTTTACATCTCTTTCAACTTTCTGGTTTAAAAGCCTGCATTTGCACTTGTTTCCTGCCTTTTCTATAACTAGTCTAGTCCAGATAGAGATTTGCTGTATCCAGGATTGTTTTAAGCTTCTGAGTCCCCCAAGCCTTTCTGTGTTGGAGGGAAGTCTTCTAGCTTATCAGTGGGAGTGGTATGCAATAGGTAGCCTATCTACCACAATTAGAGGGGTCTCTGGCCCAGAAATTTTAGTTTATTGGCCATTTGGGCTGTTTTTTCCATCTCTTTCAACTTTCTGGTTTAAAATCCTGCATTTACGCTTGTTTCCTACATTTCCTATAACTATTCTAATCCAGATACAGATTTACTACATCCAGAACTGTTTGTAAGCTTCTGAGTGGTGCCAAAAAGTCTTCTTTTCAATTTTCCCTTAGAATTGCTAGTTCTGTCCTCTTCTGCACTTTTACTAGCTTATTAGTCTAGCACTTTACCAGACTTCTTGTAGCAATTGTTGTAGCACACAAAAGTGATACTAGCACTAAACATTCTACAAGGAAACAGCTCCAGTACTTATTATTATTAATGCCCACCCTCCAGGCATGTCTAAAGGTCAGTTCCCTGTACTTTCTCCTATTAACCTGGTGAACTTGGGCATCCTGAGGTAATGTAGCAACTGCCTCATGTCACTGACAACACTCATCGTACCTCCCAACACTCAGGCTTGTGAGAGATGCACTTATATATCCAAATTGGAAGCCACGCACTCTCCATCCAAGACCGGAATAGCTGGTCAAGAGGAAAAGGTGAACACTTTCACCACACCACATGGAACATATAGCCCTCCAGAATACACTCCAGCACTGCCTTCACATAAAAACACAAATGACACACCTTCCTTCATGGAGGCTCTCAATAAAAATCTACCCAAACAGCAGAGACCTCCAAGGCAGAAATGCACTCGACCACCACAAAACAACACTAATCACGAGACACATAACTCTCCTAAACAGTGTTCCACTCAAACAAAGCCACTAAGGCAAAACAGCATGCCCAACACACTAGTCATAGGTGACTTGATAGTGAGGCACACTGATGTCCCTCTCACTAGGTTGAATAAGGAGAAAGTAACAGTCAGCTGCCTGTCAGGAGCCCGGATCCACCACATAATGCACTGACTCAGGTCCCTCAACATCAGGTACAAATATGACTCTGTCATTGTACATGTGGGTGTGAATGACCTGAGACATACCTCCCTGGACTACATGAAAAGGACATGGAGGAGCTCTTGGATTATGTAGCCCAGGCAGGTATGATGCTAGCCCTGAGCAGTCTGCTATCATCACACAGAATAATACCACAGTACAAACAGAAAATGATTGATTTCAACAATTGGCTAAGTGCCTGGTGTCATTCTAAGGGGATCCAGTATCTGTCTGCCTGGGATGACATGATTGACAGACCTTGATGCTTTGTCAGAGATGGCCTGCATCTGTCACCCCTGGGCTTCTGGATACTGGCCAAGGCTCTTGTCACTCCTATAGTGCCTTTTTAAGTGCTGTTCCAAAGACCAAATCACCACTATAACAGCTACAAACAAATGCCATCTGAGGGTCATGCTGCTCAATGCTAGAAGTCTAAATCTCAAAATGTACTCACTCGAAACACTCCTTAAAGTGGAGAACATCAATATTTGTGCTGTAACAGAGACCTGGTTCAAGGCAGCAGAAGGAACCCCTGCACTACCAGGCTATAACTCATTCCACACCTTTCGGCCCCAGAACTTGGACCAAAGCTCCAAAGGCAGTGTTTTTTCCATATTCATAAAGGATGCACACACCTCCAGACTGGTAGCCCAACATAACACATCAGAGATACTTCAGATGCAACTAACATTGGGTAAGACAGCGATTCAGGTTGTAACCTGCTATAGGTCCGCAACCATCCCGCAAAACTCACACTCCATGTTCCTAAACACCCTGGGGAGTATTAGGGACCAACCTAACACTGTCATACTGGGAGACTTCAACTACCCCACCATTTACTGGGAAAACTACCCATGTACCAATACACTTGTCTAACATTTCCTAGAATTCATTAATTACAATATCTGTATCAGCTCATTCTTACCCCCACTAGAGGTAGCAACATCCTTGACCTGGTCATTACTAACATGGGCAACCATTGCTCTACACCAGTAGTCAACTCTTCCATGATTAGATCCAGCCACAAACTAATCACCTTGGAACCCCCCCCCCCCAAAGGTAACCATCATGAAAAACTTCTTGAAAGCTAACTTTGGGCTCCTAAAACAGAGGTGGATAACTTTATGGCACCCATGCAAATGGAGAGTAGTTGCATGACCGCCGAATCATACACCAATGCACTGTATGAACACATACACAAATGCATGGAACTCGCCATGACCAATAGAACCAAGACACTCTCCTCCAAAAAAAGGAAGCCAATCTGGTGGGCCCCTGCCATAAACAAACTCTACAACAGAAGGAGGAAACCTATGTGGAATAAGGTGAAGTCCAAAGACTGGAAAAACTCCCTTATCAGCCTCAAAAAAAGCTGAGATCTCTCATCAAATCTTCTAAAGCTAGCTATGAAAATAGAATTGCAGCAGATAGTAAAGACAACAACAAGGCCTTCTATAGTTATGTAAAGAATCTCCACGGCAATATCCAGATTTCCTCTGAGCTACTGCACAATGGTACCTCCTATATCGAGCCAACAAATATTGCCAATATGCTGGCTGACAGATTCAGTGCCAACTTTACCCCCCCCCCCAAAGGACCAATCACAATACAGATTACCTAGTATTACTTCTGGTTAAAACAGCACTGCCCAAGGCAAAGAATACAGCTTCTATGGGACCTGACAATGTCCCTAGCTGTGTTCTATATGAACTACAGAGTGAGCTGGCACCTCACCTGTGTGCCCTGTTCAGTCACAGCCTTACCTCAGTCTTTGTCCCTACTGAATGGCTCACTGTTACAGTCATCCCTCTCCACAAAGGAGGAGTGACTACAGACCCTGGGAACTATTGCCCTATTAGCCTGATGAGTCTGATATGCAAAGCTATGGAACGCATCGTCATGGACCTAATAAACAATGAAAAGAGATTCTCCAAACTCTGAATTCCACACAGTTTGGTTTTGTGAAGGGCAGATCATGCCTGGTCAACTTGGTCGACTTCTTTGAGTCAGTCACCAGAGCTGTAGATGAAGGTAAGGTGGTTCATACAGCCTACCTTGATCTGGTCAAGGCCTTTGATACCATTCCCCACTCAGTAATCATAGAAAAACTCACTAAGCCAGGCATCAACTCCTATATCATTAGGTAGATTGCAAACTGGTTCACAGATAGAACTCACAGTGTGAAAGTAGCTGACTCAAAGTCAGACTGCTGACCAGTCATGAATGGAGTCCCACAGGGTTTGGTCCTGGGCCCTCTCCTATTTGGTATCTACTTCTCTGAAGTCCAGGCAAACATAAAAGGACTCTGGCTGACAAAGTTCACAGACGATTGCAAGTTGGGAGATATTATTAACTGCCAGAGTGATGTTGACATCCTACAGAAAGGCCTCACTGAGACCAACAACTGGTGTCAGAACCATGGCCTTAAGCTCAATGCCAAAAATTGTGTCGTCATCCCCTTTGGGAAAAACTCAGTTCCCATGAATTACCATATTGATGGTAGTCCACTGAACACAGAAGGCATTGTAAGAGATCTGGGAACACAGGTTGACAGCAACCTCTCTTTTGACCACCACATTGCCACTGTGGTCCGAAAGTTTTTCTATGTGGCACATCTCATTACTAAGGGTTTTGCATCCAGAAAGAAAGAAGTCATAGTCTCCCTCTACTCTTCCCTCATTAGGCCAATCATTGAGTACAATGCCCCATTTGGCATGTACCTCACTAGACACCTGCAACAACTGGAGAGGTTGCAAGAGTACCTCATAAAGAGGATCCTAGGTCTTAAACACTTGTCTTATGTGGACAGACTCAAAAAACTCCAACTATTCTCTGTCTCATATCACCTATTTAGAGGCGATCTCTGCTTGACTTACAAAGCCATGTCTGACCCAGCTCTGTTAGAAATGCTACATCTAAAGAAATCCCATTCCCGCACACCAAAGGCTCCAGAGACCTCAACCTCATTACCACAATCAACAGAACATGCTGGAGGGACAGGTTCATAACCCAGAGACTGCCCATACTATGGAATAGACTTTCCATACATGTCAAACAGAGCACCTCACTGGCCCTCTTCAAGAGAAATCTTGATGAGTGGATGGGAAATAGAAAACTCACCCTGGGGATCACTCTTGTGGCTCTACTTGACAGAGCCACTGGGAAGTAAGGTCAGGTGGCACGATGCCAGGGTAATCCTATGGACTAGGCTTGTAAAGGCTCCAGGGCCATTAGCCTAGTACACCCCTATGAACCTATATGCAGGCTAGAGTGTAGCTAAGCATACTCGTTGTACTGTACTGAGTAAATTTTCTTTTATGAGCATCACATCAATATGAATTTGTTTTCAGGTCATATTATGTCTACAATTGCGTAAATTAATGCCTTTAACAGCAGGTGCAATACTGATAATCTGAAAACAATATCTTTAATAGTTTTAGGGGTGACAGATGTAATGCTACCTACATTTATTACATGCTTGGGGGCCAGCATTTTGATATATGTCCATTTTTAAGTAATGGTGTCCATGGGGGCGGGGGTAGCACTAAGAGCTTGTGAGTACAAAATGGAATTTGCTTGCTACATCACTGTGTGCAGGTATGTTAGTTTGGTAGGTACTGTCTGCCTCTGTCTATCAGAGACATAGGAGCCAGACCTGAGGTGAATTTTCAGTTTCCTACCCATTGATCAAGGTTGTATTTAAATAAGCTTAGGGATGGATTCTACTTCACATGAAAGGGAAGCCTGTTCAAGAGCATGGGGATCCTCTCAGACACATCAGTCTTGCCAACATGTCTTTTTTATGTCAAAAGTAATATTTAAAGCCTTGGAGCTAGTGGTACTGATGCTGTTCATTTTTCTGATGTGCAAAGGTACATCAAAGCTGGATCCAAGGATGGCTTTTATGCCAGGCATAGATCACCTCTCAGTAACCTGTAGGAGGCAGAGTGCAGAGTTGAGGCTTTAAGGCAATCCATATAAGACAATATGTTTATGCCCTGGATTCTCCTGGTAAGGGACCTTTGAGGGTCAGTGTAATGGTCAAGGTTTTTACCTCACAGACTCAAGGTACATGATTTATTTCCCACCTTTGAAATGGAAACTGGCTAAGCTTAAAATGGCCTCGAAGGGCAGATAGCCTGGCACTTACCTATGAACTGTTGCATATGTCTGTTCAGGTACATGCCAAAGGAGGCATTATACTCAATGATGGGTCTGATAAGGGCTAAATAAAGTGGCACTATGACTTCCTTGGACCTAGATGCCATGGCCTTACTATTAGAATAATTTTCTTATTACCTTGGCCACATGTTCATCAAAGGCCAGATTACTGTCTACATATGTTCACAGATCCCTTACTACTGGTTCAACTCTTAAGGATGTCTTATTGATGGAGTATTTAGCCTGGGTGGCACATTTTCCCAAAGGCCTATAATACATTTCCTGGCATTAAGATTTAGTCCATGACTTTGGTCCGGTTATTTGTCTGTTTTAGACCATCTTGTGTTGGTTGCATGGGAGGAATTAGTTTACAGTCATCTGCAAACTTTGTCAGCCAAAGGTACTTGACATTAGCCTTTACTTCCAAGAAGTAGATACCAAATAGGAGTGGTCCCAGCACAGAACTCTGAAATACCCCACTGGTGACCAGTTTCTTAATGGAGGTGGCATCACTGATCCTGACTTCTTGATTCCTGTCAATGAGCCAACTGGCAATCCAGTGCGTTATATAGGGATTTATGCTCACTTTGATGAGTTTGTCAATTATACCCAAGGGGACTAGTGTATCAAACCCCTTAGATATGCCCAGGTAAATGGTATGCACCATTTTCCCTTCATCCATTCCTTTAGTAATCTTCTCAAAGAAGTTCAACAGGTTTAGTAGCCATGACCTTTGCCTGACAAAGCCAAACTGGCATTAATATATTAATTACAAATCCTTAATACCTACAGGCTAATTCCTGAACAGATGTGTATAATTTGGCTGCAACAGGTGGATGAAATGTTGTGTCTTGTACTTGGCCCACTTGTTTGCATATCTCTTAATTTGTTAAGCACAATAAATGTGGACAAAGCTAAAAATAATGGGGGTGGGGCAAAGGCCCAAAAATAGGGACGATTTTTAAATGTTGTTCTAAATTTGGAAAGTCGATAGCAAACAGGTTTTGCATTAGCATGCATTTTGTGAAGGATATGAAGTCTAAAATTCCAATGTCTCGTTTTCTAACTTCAGTCCTCAATGATTTGCCAAAAAAAAAAAAAAAAAAAATTTATGAGGGACAGACAAAAAATATGAGACAAAAATTTGGATGTTCTGTGAAAATCTGGAAAGTTGAGAGGAACGCTTGGGTGCTCTCCAGGTTCTAAAAAAAGATTCTATACACTTTGCGTACATGATAACCATGGCATCTGGCAGTCACATGTTTATAAAATATGCTAATTCTCAAGGAAAATCAATGTTATGGCAAAATGGTCCTTGTAGAACACAGTCCCTATGCTGGTTCATGTAACACTGTCATAGCTGGGAAGCACCTGTCACAGTTTCATCACATGGACAGTGCAGTGGTGCAGCGGTAGCATTGTCCCCTCACAGCAAGAGGTTCTCCTTTTCAGTTCTTAGCTGCGGTGCCTTCTGTGTGGAGTCTGCATGTCCTCCCTGTGTTCATGTGGGTTTTCTCCTGCTGTTCAAGTTTTCTCTCACATTACAAAGATATGCCTCTGGAGCAGCAGCGGCCTTAGGTCAGCTGGTGCCCTAGGCAAAAGGGCTCCACAGCGCCCCCCCCTCACCATCCAGGTGCCCCCAACCTGGTCTACCTACACCAAATAAATACTGGAAAAGCGCCCCTGCTACAGTGGCGCCCTAGGTGGCCGCCTAGTTGGCCTATGCCTAAGGCCGGCCATGCTCTGGAGCATTTCTCCCTGGGCCTCTGCTGAAAATTGGCTTCATTCCAAGTTGGACTTTCCCAGTTAAGAAATGTTAAATAAATAAAAACAAGTGAAAGTGCATGTGAAGACATAGACAAAACGTACAGAGGCCTAAATCAGAGCAATCAATGAGTGGAATTTTTGCAGCAAAACATAATGTAGGCTTCTTCCTTTAAACCATGATGGTTCTCAGTACATCTCCACCTGCATGTCAGTTATGGTACTGTGAGCACATGGCTTACCTGCCATATAATGCCTGCAGTACCCATTGTAACATGCAGGTGGAGCACTCCCTATGCCGCACAAGCTCAATAAAATTAATGGGCTGCTCCATACCTCTCACCTGGCCAGATTTTCACACAATGTCCAGATTTTTGCCTCATATTTTTGGTCTGTTCCTCATAAAATTTGTGTTTTTCTGACAAATTACTCTGGATTGAAGTCCCTACAGGCACACTGATGTCCCACTCACCAGGCTAAACAAGGAGAAGGTTACTGTCAGCTGCCTGTTGTGTGCCAGGATCCGTCACATAAACCACGCACTCAGGTCACTCCACAACAAGTACAGATATGACTTTGTCATTGTCCATGTTGGTGTGAACGAAATGAGATGTACCTCCCTGGACTACATGAAAAGAGACATGGAAGAGCTCTACGATCTTGTAGCCTAGGCAGGTATGGCCCTAGCCCTGAGTAGCATCCTGCCATTTGCTAGAATGATACCACAGTACAAGGACAAAATGATTGATTTCAACAATTGGCTAAGCTTCTGGTGTCATTCTAAGGGGATCCAGTATCTGTCTGCCTGGGATGACATGATCGACAGACCATGATGCTTTGCCAGACATGGCCTGCACCTGTTGTCCTAAGGATTCCAGATACTGGCTAAGGCTCTTGTCACCCCTATAGTGCCTTTTTTAGGCAAGGTTTAAATGACAAATTCACCGCCGTAACAGGAACAGACAAGCACAAACTGAGGGTAATGCTACTTAATGCTAGAAGTTGAAACCTCAAAATGCACTCACTCTGAGGCACTCCTTAAAATGGAGAACATCGACATCTGTGCAGTGTCAGAGACCTGGTTCAAGGCTCCAGAGAGCATCCCTGCATTACCAGGCTATAATTCATACCACACCATTTGGCCACCTAACCTGGACCGAAACACTAAAGGCGGAGGCATGTCCATATTCATTAAGGATATCCACAGCTCCAGGCTAGTTGCTCAGCATAATGCATCCGAGATTATCCAAGTGCAACTAACTCTGGTCTGGGCAAGACCGCAATCCAAATTGTAGTTTTCTACAGATACCCCACCATGCCCCAGGATTCCCACTCCTCATTTCTTGATACACTGGAAAATATTAGGGTACAACCCGACACCCTAATGATGGGCGATTTCAACTACCCCACCATTAAATGGGAAAACTTCTCATGTACCAACTCTTTTGCTCAATATTTTCTGGAATTCATAAATTCCAATGCAAAAGGCATCAACTTATCCTCACCCTCACCAGGGGCAGCAATATCCTAGACCTGGTCATTATCAACATGGGTGACTGGTGTTCCACACAAAAGGTCAATTCCTCATTGGTCAGATCTGACCACAAGCTAATCACCCTAGACATCCACATTCCGCCCCCACCCCCATTAGGGAAACTACCATAAAAAATTTCTCCAAAGCCAACTTCATGCTTCTTAAGACAGAAGTGGCAAACTTCACGACACCCATGCAGATGGACAATAGAGGTACAACTGCTGAATCCTACACAATTGCACTTTATAAGCACTTACACAAGTGCATGGATTGTACTATCCCTAACAGAACCAAGATGCTATCCTCTAAAAAAATGAAGCCAATCTGGTGGTTTCCTACCATAAACAAACTGTACAACATGAGAAAGAAACTGTTGCAAAAAAGAGTAAAATCCCATGATTGGAGGAACTCCCTGGTCAGCGTCAGTAAGAAGCTGAGATCCCTCATAAAATCCTCCAAAGCTAGTTTTGAAAACAAAATCGCTACTGATTCTAAAGACAACCACAAGCATTCTATAGCTATGTCAAGAATCTAGATGGCAACACTCAGATCTGCTCTGAGTTACAGCACAATGGTGCTAAATATACAGAACCAACTGATATTGCCGACATCCTGGCAGATAGATTCAGTGCTAACTTTACACACACCCCCCTCACCCCCTAAAGGACACATCTCTATACTGGAAAAATGCAATGTTCCTGTAATCATGGCTGCACAGGTAAAAAACACACTCTCCAAAGCCAAGAACACAGATTCCATGGGACCTGACAACATCCCAGGCTGCGTTCTACATGGACTACAGAATGAACTGACACCCCACCTAAGTACCATGTTCAATCATAGCCTCACCTCAGGCTTTGTGCCCACTGAATGGTGCACAGTGACGGTTATACCACTCCACAAAAGGGGATCCACCATGGATCATTAGCCTGATGAGCCTGGTCTGCAAGGCCATGGAACGTATCATCATGGAACTTATAAACAAAGACATTGTTAATCTCCAAACTCTGAACCCCACCCAGGTTGGGTTTGTAAAAGGCAGATCATGTCTCCTAAACCTGATAGATTTATTTGATGCAGTCACCAAAGCCGTAGATGAGGGTAAGGGGGTTCGCACAGCTGGTCTAGATCTCGCCAAAGCTTTTGACACCATCCCCCACTCTGGAATTATAGATAAACTCACTAAACTAGGTATAAATCCCTATGTCACAAGATGGGTTGCCAACTGGCTCACTGACAGAACCCACACTGTGAAATTAGCAGACTTCAAATCCGACTTCAGACCAGTGACAAGTGGAGTACCACAATGTTCAGTCCTGGGTCCTCTGCTGTTTGGTATCTACTTCTCTGAGTACAGGCTAACACAGAAGGTCTTTGGCTAATGAAGTTCGCAGATGACTGCAAACTGGGAGCCATAATCGAAACTCCTAATGATGTGGACATCCTACAAAAGGGCCTCACTGTGACAGATGCCTGGTGTCAAAGCCATGGCTTTAAGCTCAATGCCAAAAAGTGCATTGTCATCCCTTTGGTAAAACTCTGTACCCATGAACTACCAGAAAGGTGGTAGTAAATTTAACACCAAAAGTGTGATAAGAAACCTTCTACTTTGATAATCACATCACCACAGTAGTCAGGAAATCCTTCTACGTGGCACACCTCATCACAAAAGGTTTCTTATCCAGGAAAAAAGAGGTCATTGTTCCCCTCTACTCGTCACTCATTAGACCCATTATAGAGTACAATGCCCCTTTTGGTATGTACCTCACAAGACATCTACAACAACTGGAAAGGCCGCAGAAATATTTCTTAAAGAGGATTACTGGCCTCAAACAGATGCCCTATGCAGACTATCTCAAAAATCTCCAGCTTTACTCCGTCACATATCGCCTACTCAGAGGCGATCTCTGCCTAACATACAAAGCTATGTCAAACCCAGAGCTATTGGACATGCTCCACTTAAAGAAATCCCAATCCCTCTGAGCTACACGCTCTAGGGACCTAAACCTTGTCACCACAATAAGCAGAACATGCTGGAGGGATAGATTTCTGTCCCAGAGACTTCCCATACTCTGGAGCAAACTACTTATCTATATCAAACAATGCTCCTCATTAGCACTCTTTAAGAAAATACTTGATGATTGGATAGGAAATAGGAAATTCACCCTGAGGATCACTTCTGTGGCTCTGCTCGACAGTGGCACAGGAAAATAATTTTCCTGGGCAGCGAAACCCAGGATACCTTTTTGGCTAGGCTTATATAGGCCCTAGGGCCAATAGCCTAGTACCTACCTATGAGCCTATGAACCTATGAACCTAAATAATACTTAATAATGTCAGACATTTGAGTTTCAGATTTCATATCCTTCAAAAAACACATAATAATGCAAAACCTATTATTCTAGCAACTTTCTAAGTTTATAAAAACAATATTTAAAATCTGTCCTTATTTTTGGGCTTGAGAAAGAAACTGTTGCAAAAAAGAGTAAAATCCCATGATTGGAGGAACTCCCCGGTCAGCGTCAGTAAGAAGCTGAGATCCCTCATAAAATCCTCCAAAGCTAGTTTTGAAAACAAAATCGCTACTGATTCTAAAGACAACCACAAGCATTCTATAGCTATGTCAAGAATCTAGATGGCAACACTCAGATCTGCTCTGAGTTACAGCACAATGGTGCTAAATATACAGAACCAACTGATATTGCCGACATCCTGGCAGATAGATTCAGTGCTAACTTTACACACACCCCCCCCTCACCCCCTAAAGGGCACATCTCTATACTGGAAAAATGCAATGTTCCTGTAATCATGGCTGCACAGGTAAAAAACACACTCTCCAAAGCCAAGAACACAGATTCCATGGGACCTGACAACATCCCAGGCTGCGTTCTACATGGACTACAGAATGAACTGACACCCCACCTAAGTACCATGTTCAATCATAGCCTCACCTCAGGCTTTGTGCCCACTGAATGGTGCACAGTGATGGTTATACCACTCGACAAAGGGGGATCCACCATGGATCATTAGCCTGATGAGCCTGGTCTGCAAGGCCATGGAACGTATCATCATGGAACTTATAAACAAAGACATTGTTAATCTCCAAACTCTGAACCCCACCCAGGTTGGGTTTGTAAAAGGCAGATCATGTCTCCTAAACCTGATAGATTTATTTGATGCAGTCACCAAAGCCGTAGATGAGGGTAAGGGGGTTCGCACAGCTGGTCTAGATCTCGCCAAAGCTTTTGACACCATCCCCCACTCTGGAATTATAGATAAACTCACTAAACTAGGTATAAATCCCTATGTCACAAGATGGGTTGCCAACTGGCTCACTGACAGAACCCACACTGTGAAATTAGCAGACTTCAAATCCGACTTCAGACCAGTGACAAGTGGAGTACCACAATGTTCAGTCCTGGGTCCTCTGCTGTTTGGTATCTACTTCTCTGAGTACAGGCTAACACAGAAGGTCTTTGGCTAATGAAGTTCGCAGATGACTGCAAACTGGGAGCCATAATCGAAACTCCTAATGATGTGGACATCCTACAAAAGGGCCTCACTGTGACAGATGCCTGGTGTCAAAGCCATGGCTTTAAGCTCAATGCCAAAAAGTGCATTGTCATCCCCTTTGGTAAAAACTCTGTACCCATGAACTACCAGATAGGTGGTAGTAAATTTAACACCAAAAGTGTGATAAGAAACCTTCTACTTTGATAATCACATCACCACAGTAGTCAGGAAATCCTTCTACGTGGCACACCTCATCACAAAAGGTTTCTTATCCAGGAAAAAAGAGGTCATTGTTCCCCTCTACTCGTCACTCATTAGACCCATTATAGAGTACAATGCCCCTTTTGGTATGTACCTCACAAGACATCTACAACAACTGGAAAGGCCGCAGAAATATTTCATAAAGAGGATTACTGGCCTCAAACAGATGCCCTATGCAGACTATCTCAAAAATCTCCAGCTTTACTCCGTCACATATCGCCTACTCAGAGGCGATCTCTGCCTAACATACAAAGCTATGTCAAACCCAGAGCTATTGGACATGCTCCACTTAAAGAAATCCCAATCCCTCTGAGCTACACGCTCTAGGGACCTAAACCTTGTCACCACAATAAGCAGAACATGCTGGAGGGATAGATTTCTGTCCCAGAGACTTCCCATACTCTGGAGCAAACTACTTATCTATATCAAACAATGCTCCTCATTAGCACTCTTTAAGAAAATACTTGATGATTGGATAGGAAATAGGAAATTCACCCTGAGGATCACTTCTGTGGCTCTGCTCGACAGTGGCACAGGAAAATAATTTTCCTGGGCAGCGAAACCCAGGATACCTTTTTGGCTAGGCTTATATAGGCCCTAGGGCCAATAGCCTAGTACCTACCTATGAGCCTATGAACCTATGAACCTAAATAATACTTAATAATGTCAGACATTTGAGTTTCAGATTTCATATCCTTCAAAAAACACATAATAATGCAAAACCTATTATTCTAGCAACTTTCTAAGTTTATAAAAACAATATTTAAAATCTGTCCTTATTTTTGGGCTTTTGCCCCCCCCCCCCCATTATTTCTGACTTTTTCCATATTTCTTGCACTGAGATGTTGAGAGGTATGGACTGCTCCAATACTTAGAATTTACATAGGTTCATAGGTTGGTACTAGGCTATTGGCCATACAAGCCTAGCCATAACAATTCCCTGGCTATTTCTTCCCACACTATTTACTTTCCTGGACCTTTGTCTAGCAGGGCGACTGACGTGAAACCTGCGGTGGGTGACTGACGTGATATTAGGCCTCTCCTCCTCTCTTATCATTGGTAACTCTTTGATAAAATCATTGCTATCCTTTCTCCCTACCTCTTTCTTCTTCTTTTCTCTTTACCCTTTTTTTGGGTAGTCTTTGTATACCATTGTTGGTATATTTAAAAAAAGGCTTTATCTTTCTTTCTCTTTGCAATGGTGTGTGTGGGGCATGCCATTTATTTGTATAGACAAAATGGCAGAAAAGCAGAAAGGAACCACCAGGTTCAAGCAATATAAAGACTGTGGCAGAAAGATGCACAATTAGGCTGGACATCTTTCATGTATCTTTTGTTTTGGTGTACCTCATCTGGGAAGTCAACCTCCATGCAAACTCTACATGGGTTTTAGTGCTGGAACTCTTGCAGAAAGACATAACAAGTTGATTCTTAAGGTTTATTGAAATGTCCTTTTGGTGAAGCTCTGTCTAGGGTGCAGACTTCAAAATCTCCGAAGACTGACTCTAAAAAATGGAGCCATTCGGTACTATCTTCTTCCCCTAAGGTACATGAATGCTAGACTCAAAAATCTCTGGTTCTGACATTTTCCGTAGAACTGAAACCAAAAGTTCCAAAGATTGTGTCAACTTCTGCTTCGGCACCCAAACTGATAGTCTTCTACTGTGCAGTCTACCATTCATAGGTTCGCTGCCGGGCCGAGACCCGGATTTTGATATTTAATACCAATGTTAAAAGTACTGCGATGTAGCATTGCATAGTCAATGAACTTAATGGGAATTGGGGTAGACCTCCATGACTTCTCTCATTAGCCTATATAGCATGAGGAATCATGGAGATCTGTTTTTAGACTTGGACACCTTGTAATTGATTTAGGTAGAAGGCTTCCCAATGCATTTTCTTTTAGAATCTCACTTTATAGAAGAACCACACCCAAAAACAGAGGAAAAAAAGATGTTTTTTCAGCAAATCTTGAACTTTTCTGTATTACTAATGCCTCTGTATCAATGTAAATGGTTACTGCTATTTTCTAATTTGTTATAACCCAAAATTATCTGAAGGGCACTGCCATGGCTAGCATGATTTTGTTTTACAGTCAATGTCCTCACCTTCCTGATGTCATGTAAGAGGGATAGAAAGAAATCCTTATGATGAGGGGATAATTTATTGTGGTTTTCTCTGTCATAGGTTCATAGGTTCATAGGTTCATACTAGGCTATCTGCCCTGGGGCAATTATAAGCCTAGCCCGATTCTGTATGGCTTACGCCACCCCTTGATTTGAGTATACTGTGCCCTTTTTTAAGGTTTAGTTTACTGTGCCTCTGTCTAATAGTGACACAGGAGTAATCCCTGGGACAAACCTACGATCCCCCATCCACTTATCGAGATTCTTCTTGAAGAGATTCAGTGAGGTGCTCTGCCTCACATGAACTGGAATTCTATTCCAGAGTGAAGGGAGCCTCTGGGTTATGAACCTGTCCCTCCAGCAAGTTCTATTTATTTCTGTGCTGAGGTTCAAGTCCCTCGAGCGTGGCTCTAAGGGATTTAGATTTACTGAGGTGGAGCATGTCCATTAATTCTGGATTTGACATAGCTTTGTATGTCAGGCATAGATCGCCTCAAGTAGGCGGTATGCAACTGAGTAGAGCTGGAGTTTTTAACCGAGCAGTATATGGCATCTGTTTGAGACCCTTGATCCTCTTGGTGAGATACTTTTGGGGTCTTTCTAATTGCTGCAGGTGTCGGGTAAGGTACATCCCAAAAGGGGCATTGTATTCTATGATGGGCCTGATGAGGGATGAATAAAGGGGCACGATTACCTCTCTTGATCTACATGTGAAACCCTTCGTGATGAGGTGGGCTATGTAGAAGGTCTTTCTAACCACTTTGGCAATGTGGTTTTCAAAGGAGAGATTGCTATCAACTTGGGTCCCCAGGTCTCTAATAACTTTCTCTGTACTTAATGGGTTTCCGCCTATGTGGTAATTTGTGGGCACATTGTTTTTGCCAAAGGGTATGACTATACATTTTTTGGCATTTAGCTTTAAACCATGGCGCTGGCACCAGTTATCTGTCTCTGTGAGACCTTTTTGAAAGATGTTTGTGTCAGCTGGAGAGTTGATTATGGCGCCCAGTTTGCAGTTGTCTGCGAACTTGGTGAGCCATAGTCCTCCCACGTTTGCCTGTACCTCGGAAAAGTATATACCGAACAAGAGTGGTCCCAGGACAGAACCCTGTGGGACGCCACTTGTGACCGGTTTTGAGTCTGACATGGCTCCAGCACCTCTCACTCTGTGGGTTCTGTCTTTGAGCCAGTTTGCGACCCATCTTGTGACATAGGGGTTTATATTTAAGCTGGATAGCTTATCTATGATGCCCGAGTGGGGTATTGTGTCAAATGCCTTTGCAAGGTCCAGATAGGCTGTGTGGACTACCTTTCCTTCATCTATGGCTTTGGTGACTGTTTCAAAGAAGACAACCAGGTTCAAAAGGCAGGATCTGCCCTTGACAAAGCCGAACTGGGTAGGATCTAGTGTCTGTAGGTCCCCAATGTCTTTGTTTATGAGCTCCATGATGATCCTCTCCATAGCCTTGCAGACTAAGCTAGTCAGGCTTATGGGGCAATAGTTTCCAGGGTCCGTAGATGCTCCACCTTTGTGGAGTGGGACCACTGTTGCTGTACGCCATTCTGTGGGCACATATCCTGTAGTGAGGCTGAGATTGTATAGCTGTTTTATTTGAGGGATTAGTTCCTCTTGTAGTTCATGTAGGGCTAACCTGGGACGCCATCTGTTCCCATGGAAGCAGTGTTTTTTGCTTTGGAGAGGGCAGCCTTCACCTGAGCATCTGAGATGTTTGGGAGGCAGCCCTCTGTCGGGATAGATATTTGCTCTTTTGGGGGGGAGGGGGTGGAGAAGTTTGCACTGAACCTGTCTGCCAGGATATTGGCGATGTCTGTGGGTTCATTGTATTTTTTGTCATTTAGAATCAACTCAGAACAAGTCTGGAAGTTGCATCCCAGGTTTCTAACATAACTGAAAAAAGCCTTATGATTGTCTTTGGTGTCCTGTGCAATTTTTCTCTCGAAGCTGGCCTTGGAGGATTTTATGAGGGATTGTAATTTTTTGCTAGTACTGATCAGAGATGCCTTCCCTATTAGGGATTTTGCTCTATCGTGTAGTAGCTTCCTCCTTCTGTTGTACAGTTTATTTATGGCAGGGGTCCACCAGACTGGACGCCTGCCTTTGGATGATTGGGTCTTGGTTTTGTTTGGGAGAGCATGATCCATGCATTCCTGGAGATGTCTGTAGAATGCATTTATATAGGATTCTGCAGTTTGGGCTGTAGTTTCCACTGGCCCTGTGGCCTTGAAGGATTCCACTTCGGTTTTGAGAAGTGAGAAGTTCGCTTTGAGAAGTTTTTCACTGTGGTTTTCTGGGCTGGGGTGGGGTCGGGATGTGGACATCCAGTGAAATTAATTTATGGTCTGATCTTACCAATGAGGGATATACTTCTGGTGTGGAGCATAGAGTCCCCATGTTGGTAATGATCAGGTCTAGTATGTTGTCCCCTCTTGTGGGAGTGGTGACTAGTTGTTCCATAGCATTTGAGTTTATAATTTCCAGGAATCTTTGGGCTAAGGTGCTGGGGCTTGAGTAGTGCTTCCAGTCAATGTTTGGGTAGTTGAAGTCGCCCAATATAATGGTGTTCGGAGAGATCTTCATGTTCTCCAATGTTTTCAGGAAAGCTGAATGGGATTCCTGACTTTGAGAGGGTGGTCTGTAGGATGCTATAAACTGAAAAGCAGTCTTGCCCACTGTTAGTTGCACATAGATGGTCTCCGATACTTCGTGCAATGCCACTAACCTGGAGGTGTGGATATCCTTGATAAATATGGAAACTCCCCCTCCTTTTGTGGTTCGGTCCGGGTTTTGGGGCCGAAAAGCATGATATGAGGTATAGCCTGGTAGTGCTGGGGTGCTCTATGGAGCCTTGAACCAGGTATCTGTCACTGCACAGATATCAATGTTCTCCATACTGAGGAGAGCTTCGAGTGCATGCATCTTGAGGTTAAGACTTCTGGCGTTTAGCAGCATTACCCTTAGTTTCTTGTTCCTTGTGCTCTCTATGGGGGTGGGTTGGACTTTTGAGCCTTGCCTAAAAAAGGCACTATGGGGGTGGCAAGAGCCTTTGCCAGTATCCGAAAGCCCAGTGGTGTCATCAGTTTACTATACTGCTATGACTGCCTACTTTACACCATCCGCATCAATCCACATTTTTAGTTACTTTGCTTCTTTGATTTTCATTAGTGGCCATTTCTGTTGCAGCATTTTAAGGAATGTTTGAATGGCAAGCTTGAAAAAAAAAATGAATTCAGTTGCATTTTCAAAGTAACAAATGTAGTTCAGTATTCAAGTGTAAGAAATCTGACCCCTGAGATTAATATGGGTTACTTGGGCTCAGATGGTTTGTGTTGTATTCACAGTTTTAAATATTGTAGCTAGAATTAAAGTCTTTGGTGTTAATCTTCTTTCTCCAAATCAATGATTTCTTATGCAATGCAAAAATGTTGTAACAAAATACCAGAAGAAACATGCACTTTTACAGAAACTACTGTGTAGAAAAAAGATGTAAAATCAAATGCTGACAGAAAGGAAGAGAGTTAGATGAACACATTTTCTTTCTTTGTGGCACTGAGAGTTTGACTGAAGAGAAAGACATTTGCATCTGAAAACTAAGCTTGAAAGCCCTGCCTTTGTTCAGATTCCAGGTTACACTATTTATCTGAGGTGTGATGCTGAAAGGCACATTTAAATATCATTGTTTAACAGGTATTGTTTTCTTAGCGGCTGTGTAGTTGGGATAAGTGACCTAGCATAATTACTCTGCCACTCTTAGTAGACTTAGTAATGTAACAGATGTGACAACTGCGAGAAATAAAGGCAAATATAACTATTAAATGATGTTTTCTGTATCTGAGGTGTTTAGTGTTGAATTACAGGGAAGGAAAATCACGTTTTTGGAAAGAAAGACTTGAGTTTTGGGTGGAGTTCTCCTTTAAGTAAGTGTTTGTATTTGAGAAAGAGAATTTGGTTCCTAAAGCACACAGTTAAGGTTCATTTCCTGGTTGTAGTGACATGCTGAGAAAATGAGGCAAACAACCCACCTTCCTTGTACAATATGTTGTTTGTGATATATAATTATTCCCCCTTTTTGTTATGATATCCCACAAAAAGCAAAACAGAAAGAAACAGAATAAAAACACATTTTCACATTAGTTATTGTTTGCCTTCCATTTGCTAAGCTGTGATTAATTAGCATTTCCTAAGAGAAAATAAGAGACAGCAAACAGGCCATGTCAAACACATAGCTACATAATATTTCATTTTCAGACAATAATAAGACCTTTTCTCTGTAGTATGTTCTAATGAACTTGTCATAAATACGCGTGAAACCCCTCATCTAACCTAACTTCTCTAAGCTGTAATTCATTGTGTGACTTAATGGAGCATCCTGTTTAATTACAGATCAGTCAGTTGTGCTGTGATAAACTTTCCTTTTCCTGAAACCTTCCATCAAGCACTAGCCTTGTCATGTCACACTGTTACTTAACGGTTCTGACAAGTTTTGGCAGAAAGAATGAAGTAATGATGTACTTCACAGTGACAACTGATTTTGTGTTATGTTGTCTATGCTTAGTTCTTGTACCAATAAGTTTATATACAATCTGTTCCCATTGTGTTAACTCTTATATGTAAATAAGAATGTCAAGATGTCCCTAACCTTGTAGGACACATTATCCAATAGTGTATAGTAACAGTCTTTACAGTGAGCTATTCGAACCCCTTATGGAAAAAAAAAAATGTTACTACTCCGCTAAGTATATAGTAAGTAATATTTGCATATTGAGGTAGGGCAACCTTCCTCAGATAGCAAAAGACAGCAAAAATAAATGTGAAAAAAATATAAGTTTTGCAGTTGGAATATTACGCAAAATAATATTTACAGTATTGTATTACAGGTTATATTTCGTTTTTATTTATTTTATGGTTTATTGAAGTATTTATTCTTTGTTGACCAAATTAGTCCCACTAGGCTAGTAGCCTCTTTTCAGGGAATGTCCTATTTATATCATTATGGGAAATTTGTCCATACCATTGGGAAACTTCCCCTACCCATACAATGATGCATTTATGTGTGGAATGTTCTACTTACTGCTTCTGGTCCGGGCGTGGAGGTGGCTTGGATAAGCAGGAAGTGTAAATTCAAAACATGGAGGAGAAAGAAGCTGTTCTTAGGTTTCAGATGAGAGAGAAGCTGCTAATTCTTCTTCTTCTTTCGGCTTCTCCCAGTTATGGGGTTGCCACAGTGGATCACCTGTCCGCTCATGATTGGCAGTGGAGTTTTACAGTGTCGAGTTGCCAGCCTGGCACCCAACCTTCCACAGAAGGCACACACATGCACACACTCACACCTAGGGCCAATTTAGAGTGTCCAATCCACCTACAGCATGTCTTTGGGATGTGGGAGGAAACCCACATGACCACAGGTAGGACATGCAGACTCTGCACAAAAGGCAGCCCAGCCGAGAATCAAACTGGAGAACCTCTTGCTGTGAGGCGGCAACGCTAACCACTGCACCACTGTGGCTGCCCAGAGAAGCTGCTAATTGAACAATGGAAATGATAAATGTGGTGGAAGAAGAGTCAGAAATTAAGCTGAGTACAGAGAATCGAGAGAAAAAGTAAAGAGAATGGAGAAACAGCATACAAAAGGCAAAACGAAGGAGATGAAGTGGATATGGCAGATTTGGAAGTGTTTTATTTCTGAAAATGCAACACTGGAGTATGTTGTTTCAACCCTTCAATCAGGACGGTTGCTGGATGTCTACTTAAAAGAACCTATTGAACAGAGTGAGCCAAAGAGCAAGAAGGCAGCATTGTGGAGAGAAATAATGGATAGAATCCAGGAAGAAGAGGTGCAGGAATTAAGAAAGGAGGAGAAGAAATCCTACGCACAGACAGTAAAAGATGGAGAAAAATGGGAAGAGAAAAAGGCAGAAGTAAGAAGTCAGGTAAGAATAAGCAGTAAGAAGGAAAAGGAAATGGATAGATATGAGGTATGGGACAGGGTCTATATTAGATGAGTGATCGTTCCGATGTTCGAATCATAGATAGTCGACATCATATGATCAAACGTCGGAAAGGTCGAAGGTGAAAGTCAATGGCTTTTCACACGCAGAATGGGAAATTTTCCCTTTCTGCATTGATGTGCATTCTCAGAGTTATATTTAAGTAGGGGGGGTGTGGGGGTGCAGGAAAACTTGCCCCCCCGATCAGAGCAGTAAGGTAAGTTTTTTTTTTATTTTATTTATTATATAGTCGATGTTTTGAACTTCACTCATATGAGTCCGCTCATGTGAGGTTCAAAGTTTTGAAACTTTGACTATATAATATAGACCCATGGGACAGCATCTTTTCACCACTGGGTGTAAAACCAGAGAGATAAGAGGGTTTATTTGCATTGATAATACTACTTTTTGTGACATTTTCTTTGAGGAAGTGCAGTTTATGGAGAGGTTTATAGAACAGTATGAAAAAAGAAGGGATAAAAATACTTGGAACATGTATGACACTGCTATATATTTTCCCTCCACCCCACCTCCCTTTCTCTCTCTGCCACCCTCTTCCTTACTCTTTCTTATTCCTCTCTGACCTTTGGCAGCCTTAAAAGTGACACCACTTTTCTATTCTCAGCTAGTGTAATCCAAATAATTTAATTAGTGGCTCCATTCTAATGCCAATGACAATTGCTTTTCTTATACTATCCTAGTAGTATCCTACATGGTGTATGTATATCATACGATTTATATTGTCTCCAGACTCTATAACTATTTGTGCTATCCGAGATATATCTGTTAAATGAAATTGTCCATGAAACGTTGTATAACGTTTGTCTTTGTAACTTCTAGGAGTTTTGATTTGTTGTTTCTTTTCAAATTTGCATAATTTGCCTACCGACACTTTGACTAGTTGCATTTCCTATTGAGTCTTATTACATTTTCATAGCACTTATCTGAAACCTTTGTGTAACCTTTGCATATGAAACATCTAGGAAAATTCCTGTTTTGTGAAACTGCACTGCAACCTTTCTTTTGTTCTTTTACAAATATTATATAATTTTCTTGTTCTGTAACTATATGTATTCTCATGTAACTCACTTGTTGCAATGGAGCTTTTCTCACAGGGCCTGCACCAAAAATGGACTTTCCTAGCCCAGTGGACTTTCCCAGTAAACAAATGCCAATAAAATAAATAAATAAATAAATGTGATGCAGGCTTTTAATAGAGAAGCCAAAAGAGAATATTCATACGATTTTGAATTGAAATTGGAAAAGATAACTTGAAAAACTATTTGAGAAATGTGTGTAGAGATGTTTTTTTACATAACAAAAATCGATGCTAACAGAGGTCTATGGACTAGAGGTTGGGAATGTGGTGTTGTATTGAAAATGCAAAATGATAAAATAATACATTTACCAAGTATTATTAATGAAGAAATGAATAAGGGAGGGGTTAGATACTGGCGACAAATGAAAATGTGTTATCTGTGTGGTAAAGATGACCATTTAATCAGCAATTGCGATAAAAGGAAATGTTTCATTTGTGGTAAAACAGGTCATGAAGAGAAAAAATGTGAACAAAAATGCATAAAATGTGAAAAATAAGGCATTCAAGGATAGACTGCAATAAGATGGAAAAGGGTACATAAGTAGCAATAATAGTGCAAAGTAAGAATGATGTGTTGGCAGATAATATAGAAGAGAAGCAACAAAAAGATATGATTGAGACCGATATAGGAATGGTAGTTAATGCAAATATAAAGGAAATAAGAAGCAAAGAAGGGGAACTAGAGGATGAAGCAAGTAATTCAAGTGATTAAGGAGGTGATAAATGAAAAAAAGTTAGAAGTAGAAGAGGTTCTATTAGGAAAAGTGAAAAACAGAAAACACAAATTCAAAAATACAGGCATAGGAGAAAAAAGAAAGAGAAAGGATGAAAGTAACAAACACTATTTCACAAAGTGAAAATTCTAGCCATTAATGTAAATAGTTTAAAGAACGTTCATCAAAGGCTAGGACTTTTGGAATGGTGTAAATTGTTAGATATGGACATTATAGTATTAATAGATATAAGAATAACAACAGAAGATAGAATGCAAGTTAATGAGCTATGGGAGGGGAACGTTATATAGAACCTGGGAGATGAAAAATGTTCATGTATAGTAATTTTATGTAAAGAATGTATAGAGATTTTACATTATACATTTGTGGTATTAGGAAGAATACTAATATTAGATATTAGATGGAATAATCAAATATATAGGATAATTGCACTCTATGGATATACTATACAAAAACAAAGAGAGATCTTGTTTAAGATCCCTTAAGGCAAAAATAACATACCCAGCATACTAGTAATAGGTGACTCTATAGTCAGGCACACTGACGTCCCACTCACTAGGCTGAATAAGGAGAAGGTTACTGTAAGCTGCCTGTTGGGTGCCAGGATCCGCCACATAACAGAAGCACTCAGGTCACTCCAGAACAAGTACAAATACAGCTTTGTCATTGTCCATGTTGGTATGAATGACCTGAGCCGTATCTCCCTGGACTACATGAAAAGAGACATGGAAGTGCTCCCTGATCATGTAGCCCAGGCCGGTATGACCCTGAGTAGCATCCTGCCCTCACCAAGAATGATACCACAGTATAAAGAAATAATTATCAATTTCAACAATTGGCTAAGTTTCTGGTGTCATTCAAAGGGGATCCAGTGTCTGTCCACCTGGGATGACATGCTCGACAAGCCACGCTGCTTCGCTAGAGACGGCTTGCACCTATCACCCTTGGGCTTTCGAATACTGGTCAAGGCTCTTGCCACCCCATAGTGCCTTTTTTAGGAAGGCTCAAAAGACAAACCTACCACTGTAAATAACACAAGTAACAAAAAACTGAGGGTAAATGCTACTCAATGCCAGAAGTCTAAACCTCAAAATGCACGCACTTGAGGCACTCCTCAGTATGGAGAAAATCGATATATGTGCAGTAACAGAAACCTGGTTTAAGGCTCCAGAGAGCACCCCAGCACTACCAGGCTACAACTCATACCATACATTTTGGCCACAGAAGCCAGACCAAAATACAAAAGGCGGGGGCATATCCATATTCATCAAGGATACCCACACCTCCAGGTTAGTGGCACAGCACGAGGCTTCAGAGATCATCCGCGTGCAACTAACAATGGGCAAAACTACAATTCAAATTGTAGCTTGCTACAGATCACCCACCATGTCCCAGGACCCCCATTCCACATTTCTGGAAACACTGGGAAACATAATGGTCATACCAAACACCCTAATATTGGGTGATTTCAATTACCCAAACATTAACTGGGAGAACTACTCAAGTACTAACTCCCTTGCCCAACATTTCCTAGAATTTATAAACTCAAACGCCCTGGATCAACTGGTCAACACTCCCACCAGAGGTGACAACATATTGGACCTGGTCATCACCAACATGGGCAACCAGTGTTCCTGGAGTGCTTGTGTACATTCTGTTTTAATATGTTGTTGTAGTGTTGCATTCTATAAATAGTACTGTTGTAATAAGCAGTGTTACCCACACTGTTGAATGCAGATAAAATGTGTAGGAGGTTCAGTGTAACAATGTTGAAAGTCCCAAGGGGTCAGTCATATTATACAACTGAGGGAGACTTAGATGGAAAACATTGGAATGCTTCACACCAATTCCCTGATAGCACAGTTTACTGTGATGTCGACTGTAATATTTTTACCACACACAGCAGGGGTTTGAATCGTGGGAGTGGTAGTAAGTTGTATGCATAATCATACCCCACAACCATGCAGAATCTGTGAGAATGTTCAGATAGAAAGCTGTATGCATAATTAGACCCAACAACTGTACAGAATATGCTAGAATGTTCAGATAGTAACTGTAAGCATAATCATAACCATCAACTGTACAGACTGTGGCAGAATGTTCAGGTAGTAAGCTGTAGACATAGTCATACCCCTTAACTGTTCTGATCTGTCCAGAATGTCCAGATAAATGGCCCATATCTGCTGCCCGGTAACCTGTTCCCCTGACAAATCAGTGTGATGATCTAAGAAATGTAGGCAGCTTTTACTGACATATAACTGATAGTCAGACCTGAACATAGTCGGAGAATGTATATGAAAACAAACCTGTCATTGTCGCATCTCACCCAAAGTCTATGACACCCATTCTCAAAATATGCTACATTAACACCTGCATCCTGTCAAGCCTTGACCAGAGTGCATACAATAACAGATGGTTAGGTATGTGTATAACATCAACATGGAATCTGGGAGTATATGTAGAATTTGTCAGGTAGTGTTAACAAAGATTTCCTCCACAGCTATAACAGGTAAGAGGAGTAGACTGTAGGTACAACACAGTTCACTTATATACTTGTCTGCAAGCATGGAATCTGGGAGTATGTGTAGAATTTGTCAGGTAGTGTTAACAAAGTTCCCTCCATAGCTATAACAGGTAAGAGGTGTAGACTGTAGGTACAACACAGTTCACTCATATACCTGTCTACAAGCATGGAATTTGGGAGTATGTGTAGAATTTGTCAGATAGTGTTAACAAATATTTTCTCAACAGCCATAACATGCAAGAGGTGTAGACTGTAGATACAAAACAGTTCACTTATATACTTGTCTACAAGCATGGAATCTGGGAGTATGTGTAGAATTTGTCAGGTAGTGTTAACAATGATTTTCTTAACAGCTATAACAGGTAAGAGGTGTAGACTATATGTAAGACACAGTCCATGTATATACTAATCTACAAACATACTATTGTACAAAGTAAGGCCATTGAGTAGTATAATAATACATGTAAGGGACAGATCACTGCAGTGACTAAGAAAGTTGTGAAAACTACAGGGATATATTAGTTGTTAATTGACCTCTCTCTCTCACCCCCACCACATGTGCGACAATAACCTAATTACACACCTCAGTGGTTATGTGTACACTCCAAACATTTGTTGGCACATATGTCCTATTGGCTCATAAATATTCACATTTGGTTCTATGCATGTGCCATGTTAAAATACTCCCATATTGGTGGTCTGTTGCCATCAATAAAACCTGCATGCTGTTGTAATGGCCACTGCTGTCCCATATATACATGTGTTCTGCTTACCCTGCAACTGTTGTAAATCTGGTGTCTTGGGTTAATCGGAATACCTATGCATGCTGTTATAACTAATCCTGAATGCTGTTGACTATTACTAACCGACATCTTTCCTAAAACTGCAACACCATAGCTCGTATGGGAAGGCCGGTCTCAGCGGACCCACCTGTCCCACCTTAGCTGGCCATGGTACCAGGCACCAGCTTGTCTGGGGCCCAGCCTGGGACCTCTTCCTCTGTTGGCCCTGCACCACCTTTGGGTGGAACCACCTCAGGGGATGGGGCTTGGCCACCCCCTGGGAGAAGGGGCAGAGAGGTACCTGTCACACACTATCAGGTCTGGGCCGTGGTGCATAGGGAGCTTGACAAGGATATTCAAGACCAGCTACTCTAGCTTGAGGGCCACATGGTGCAATTAGAGGGTGAGCCTGCCCCTCTTATCCAGCTCCCAGCACAGCCACCTTTGGGGCCGTGAAGGTGCAGTGGTGACTGGCCATGGGTGTAGACCTCAGTCCCACTGTTTCCATTTGGGGGCTCATGGGCTTGCAACTTCCAAACACCCCACCCTACCCAAGGTGTTTACCCCCACATGTGTCATATACTGCCCCTGTATGCATCTTGTTTGTCTTGTCTGTTAACCTACCCAACCTATCTCCCCAAATATACCTACTACCCCTTCCCAACATCCCACTCTCACCTGAAAAAGAAAAAAGGGCAATCTGTTCCCACAAAGAAATCTCGGCCCATGCATAGCTGTCCATTTTGCACACGTGTCCACTGGACACAAGTAATCCGGTCTAATTGGCATCACAACAAATTATTGTTGTCCTCACTCCCACCCAGGGGTTTGAGTGTCCAAATCTACCTCCAAATTCAGTGCATATGCACAGCTGTTGCTGTAGAAGAAATGGCCAGCTATGGACCTTCCCTACACCCTTCCTGCACATCTCTGGCTATTTTCTCTACTGTCTTTCCCTCTTTGTGCCCCCTTTTTTCACCACTCTCCTATCAACCCCTTTTTTCTTTTCTTTTAAAGAAATTATCATGCGGTAAGTGGGAGTAAACACTTTTAAGTAGCAGTAAGTGGGTTTAAGCCTGTTTGCACAGGGGTAAGCACTGCCTACACAGGATTAGCATTTCAGAAGCTAACAGAGTATAAGAAACTGTAACCGGAAGTTAGCAATGCTTAGCTCCACACAAACCCGCACAAACCCACTTACAACTGCTTTTAAGGCACTTTAAAGCAGTTGTATGCGGGTTTGCGCAAACCAGCGCAAACCTACTTTCAACTGCTGTAAAGTGCCTTAATCACTCTGTATCCAATGGCCCATGTTCTGCCCAGCAGAAAAATAAACAGCCTTTGCAAGGCTCAAACCCAGGATCCTGCACACCATACACAAAGTAATTTGCTACTAAGCCATGGCAGATATACATAACCCTGATGTTTTTACAAACATATCATCCAGCACACTCATTCAACAGTACAGGAAATGTAGTAATATCACACCACACAACCTCTTGTGTTGCAAGAATTCTGGAGAAAATGTGCCAAAACGTGGGTACAAATAGGGAAATATGTCAAATATTGTTCTTTTACACATAAAATGTTGCTAAACAGTTATATGTATTAAAACACATGTTTTGAAGGAGTTGAAGTCTGAAACACAAATGTGTCATCATTAGTTTCTAATTTCATTCTTGAGATAATCCATGTCAATTGCCAAGAGAATGAGGTACAGGCCAACATTATGAGCCAAGCATGCATGGATATATGGACAAATATGTATCTGTAAATGCAGACAGATAGACATATATATATATATATATATATATATATATATATATATATATATATACAGAGAGAGAGAGAGAGAGAGATAAATGACTCACAAATGATAATATAACATCAATTGTATATAGATAAATATGTTCATATATATATATATATATATATATATATATATATAGAGAGAGAGAGAGAGAGAGAGGGGTTTTACATATATAATTATATATATATATATATATATATATATATATATATATATATATATTTATTTATTTTACATTTGTTGACCGGGCTAGTCCAGCTGGATATATGTCCATTTTCAGTGGAGGCCCGGGGAGAAAAGCTCCACAAATTACAACAACATAAAAGGTCAAGACAAAGACAATAACAGTATAATTTGGTACATAAGTTTTAACAATTATAGTACAAGCCTAAGATTATATATTTTATATTTCAGTAGGAAAAAGGAAACATTTATCTAAGAATAGATGAATAAGACTAATACATTTGTATTAGAAATGGTGTAGTACAAATCTTTATAACATATTACAAAATTAGATACACCTAGTAATTTATGATAAGAGATACTGAGGTCTCACAAAAACCTAAGAAAGAAAAACACTAGAGATTAATAGATAGAGTATAGAAGAACAGCAAACAAGGATGGATTTCTAGTGTTATTTAACACATGGGTTGTGATACTATATGAAGGTGTTTGATCATTCCACTGTATATACTTATTTACATGAGAAAAAATCCTAAGGAATGTTAAGCTCACTAAAAATTAGTGAGACAACACAAGATCATGATAGGCTAGGAATTGTGGTTGTCTAGTTAATAGTTAGGTACTTAGTCTGGGTTAACACAGGGGCATAGCCAGTGTGATTTGAGATAGGGTTTAAGCTTGCTTTTAAATAAGCTGACAGAGGATATTGAGGTTAGCTGGCTTGGGAGGATGTTCCAGGCTTTACCTACTGTATTGGAGAACAAGGTGTCACCAGCTAAGTTGTTGGATTTTGATATTTGTACAAGTAGGTTATTAGCTGAGCGTAAGGTCTTGAGGTTATTATAGGGATGACTAGGGATGTAAGTATGGGTGTATTTTGAGGTAAATACAGGATCTTATGGGCTACTATTAATTGATTGAAAAGTATTAAATTTGGCAGCTCTAACCATCCTAACTGATTCAGATTGATACAGTGATGAGTTCTATAGGAGGACCCAGCTGCAAATCTGGCAATATTGTTGTAGGAGGATGTTAGTTTACTCAGATTACTTCTACATATTTTGGTATAGATAGGGGAGGCATAGAGCAAGGTAGAGATGAGGTGGGTACGAGCAATAGTAACCCTGGCTGGAGGTGTAAGAAAGGGTTTTATTCTATAGAGGGAACCTAGTTTCTTGTTTACTATTTTTATGGTGTTATTAATGTGAGGTTCAAAGGACAAGTTGTTATCTATTAGTACCCGAGTAGTTTGGTGGTTGGTTCGGAGATATTATAGTTCCATCATTTGAAGTAATAGTAAAGTTAAGTGGGAGGTTCTGTGGGTGGGGTAAATAGTAGCATTTTGTTTTTTGGGGTTAAGGATAAGACGTCTTTGTAGGAGCCAGTTTTCAACTGTACTAAAGGTCATTTGGGTTAGTGACTGAAGTTCTGATTGAGAAGCAGCAGCGCATATGAGTGTGGAGTCGTCAGCGTATTGGATACAGTCAGCTTGAGGAATTACAGAATGAAGGTCATTTGTAAAGATGGAGAAGAGTAATGGGCCTAATATAGATCCTGGGGGGACCCTAGAGTGACTGGGACGTGGGAAGATAAAGTATTTTCCCATAGTACAGCCTGTTGCCTGTTATGTAGGTATGATTGGAACCACTGTATAGTATGGTTGTCCAATGACAGGTTTTTGAGTGTGTCTATAAGGAGGTGGTGATTCACCATGTCAAATGCTTTGGACAGATCAATAAAACAGCTGAGGATAGAGTATCAATATTACGATTGCTGTTAATATGGTTAGTGAAGGATAAGAGAGCAGAGGTGGTGCTATGAAATGGTCTAAAGCCATGTTGACAGGGTGCTAATAAATTGTGATCAGTAGGTAGGTTAACAGTTGGATGTGTATACATTTCTCCATTCTCTTTGCCAAAGGAGATAGAATAGCTATGGGCCTATAATTGGACAACTCTTTGGAGTTACCGCTCTTATGCAGGGGAATTATGTGAGAGACTTTCCAGATTAGGGGAATAGATCCTTCAGAAATAGTTCTGTTAATGAGGATGGATATGGGGTAGGCTATGACTTTAGCAGCTTTTTGCAGGTATTCTGCAGGTAATTTATCAGCAGAGAGAGTAGTGGGTTTAAGTTTCTGTATGAGGTTACAGATAAGTGAAGTAGGCACTGGCTGAAAATGAAATTGATGAGAATTATTGGTAAAGGTTGTGGCAGAGCCTGGGATGCTAGGGGATAGCTGGTTGGCTAGGGATTGTATGGTTTCAGTGAAAAAAGTATTAAATGAGTTTGCTATTTGGATGGGATTGTTTTGATCAGAGCCAGAGGGAGAGGGAGTACTTGAGCATCCAGGGTGTAGGAGGTTATTGATATCTCGCCAGAATTTTGGGGGATTATTTTGGTTGGTTTGTTGTAGTTGGTAGTAGTAGTTTCTTCTATCGGCTAATATGGCTTTTTTTGTTTCATTTCATAGCTGTCTGAATTGCAGGTGGTCTGAGGAGCTTTTTGTTGAGTGCCATTTGGCCTATTGTTTATTTCTTTGGAGGATTTTTTGTTTGGTCGTTTTGGTGAGCCATGGTGCCGGTTTGGTTCTAATTCTAACTTTGCGTAATGGGGCATGGCTGTCTAAAATAGTTAGAAATTTAGAGTTAAAGTATTTCACAGCATTATCTATTGGGAGGTATTTCAGGGGTGACCAGTCACAGGTGACTAGTTCAGCTTGAAAGTGAGCAGGGTTAAAATTTTTGGTAGTGCGAATAGTTCTACAGATGGCAGAGTTTAGGATGACAGCTTTTGTTCTGATTAAATAGGTAAGCAAGTGATCACTTATGTCCTCAGGGAGGTGCCTGTTTTATAGTTTAGTTGGGGGGTATTAGTGAGTATCCAGTCAAGGGTACTAGTTTTGTTGTTAGTTTTATTGGTGCGGGTTGGGGATGTTATAGTTTGGGTAAAACCATATAAGTTGATATGAGTAGAAGGCTGCTTAGATATACAGGAGTTCCAGTTAATGTTAAAATCTCCAAGTATAATGGTTTCTTGGGGGTAGTTACTTGAGAGCCAGCTGAGGATAGCCTCTAATGTGTTGATGTTATTGCCTGGGGGAAGATAGACGCATGATAGATATATGGCTTTGCTTTTGTTAAGCTGAACCTTAGTTAGAAGAATTTCTGCATTGTTGCAAAGAGGAGGTTTGGAGTCTAACAAGGTAACTTGTAATCCATTCTTATAAAGTATGGCTACACCTCCTCCTTTTTTAGTGTTACGGTCACGTCTTATGATATTATAGCCAGGGGGTAGAACTGCACTGTCTTGTATTGATGGATTAAGCCATGTTTCAGACAGACAAAGGATGTCAAAGGAATAAACATCAATAAGGGCATGCATATATATATTATATATTTATTTATGTTACATTTGTTAACTGGGAAACGTCCGACTGGATACAAATCCATTTTCAGCTGAGGCCCGGGGAGAAAAGCTGCAACTAATAAGTAAACAAGGCATACAAAAAATAAGGCAAATATATAACAGTATACATATAACAAGATATGGAATACAATCAAAATCAGTACAGCGTGAACATGCATTAAGTTGCAGCTATACATCAAAATTTACATATATTGAAATAATGACATTAATAGTGAAACATTCTTCATAAAATACTAGTTACATTCCTTATACAGTAAGAGCCAGATTAGGATATCTAATACTTAAAGGGATGTTGGATACATTTCATGGCTAGTTAACATGGAGGATATTAGTCTCAAGTAGAAGGGAAGTTGAAGGTAGGTAAAGAAAGATATTTACAGGGTAAGTAAGCAGGAAACAGAATCAAACAGGGGATGAACAGAGGCAGATCCAGTGATCCAGTAAGTGTGACTTAACAGCTTTTTTGAAAGCTGTGTGAGAGGATTCAATAGTTAAGGCAACTGGGAGAGAATTCCATGATTTAGCAACATAAGTGGAAAATAAAGAATCCCCATCTGAGTTATTTGATTTGGGGATCTTAAGTAGAAGCTTATCACTTGATCAGAGAGGTCTTGTAGTGGTATGAGGCATAATTGTGTTTTTTAGTGATGGAACTCTCTCTGGTTAATATAGTATTTTATGAGCAAATACAAGTTGGCTGTAATGGAGGAGGTGGAGAAATTCCAGCCAATTAAGTTGTTTGAGAGAAAGACAGTGATGAGTTTTATTGGTGGATGTAGTGGCAAATCTTGCAATTTTAGTATAGCATGCTTAAAGTTTGCTTAGTTCAGACTTGGATAGGTTAGTTAAGATGGGAGATGCATACAATAGAGTTGAAAGCAGAGGAGTGAAAGCAACGGTAACTTTGGCATTACGAGATAGGAAGAATTGGTTCCTGTAAAGGCAGCCCAGTTTCTTATGTGTATTTCTGATTATCTGATTTACATGCAGGTCATATTTTAGGTTGTTATCAATTTCCACTCCCAGCAGTTTAGTATGGGAGTCAGAGGCAATTAATGTGCCATTACTGGAAGTGATACAAAAGTGTGGAAGAGATTTGATAGGAGTGGGTGTGAACAGTAACAACTTGTTTTTTTTAGGATTTAATATTAGGCAGTTATTAATCAGCCAGTTTTCAATAGAAGTAAAGTTGGACTGGGTAATTTCCTGCAATTCAGTCACTGAGGACGCAGAGCTGATGAGTGTAGAATCATCTGCATATTGAATGATATTACCTTCTGGACAGGTAGTATACAGGTCATTAATAAAGATGGAAAATAGAAGGGAGGCAAGAATTGAGTCTTGTAGAACTCCTATGGATACTGGGAGTAAAGAGGATACGTTTTTCTGCCAGAGAACTGCTTTTTGTCTACCCTCTAGATAGTTTTTAAACCAAGCAATAGAGTGATTGTCTAAGGCCAGATTTTGTAGAAAGTATAACAGTTTTGAATGGTTCACCATATCAAAAGCTTTTGAAAGGTCTAAGAAGAGTACCAATGATAACTTTCCACTGTTTCTATAAAGATTAATAGTATTTGTAAATGTCAATAATGCAGTAGCTGTGCTGTGGGATGGTCTGAATCCATGTTGAGAATGGGATAGGAGACTGTTTTTGATAAGGTATTGCATGAGTTGCTTGTGAATACACCATTTCAAGATTTTGGCTAAAGGAGAGAGTATAGCTATAGGTCTATAATTGGATATATCAGTGGAACTACCACCTTTGTGCAGGGGGATAACATGGGCAATTTTCCAAACAGAGGGAATAGTTGATTCAGTTATTGATCTATTATGATCTATTAATATATATATATATATATATATATATATATATATATATATATATATATATATATATATCTACATACATACATACATACAGATAGAAATGTGTATAGCATTTCTACATGGGAACAACATCCTGAACCACTCACTACAGCATAACTAACCATATGCACTGTTAATGGGGGTGGGGGCTCAAATGAGGGATACCTGGTAATTAGTGCTATGTTACCTCCTCCACATCCCTAACAGATATGCTGTCAAATCCAATATCCCGCACATGCAGTTCTTGATTCCAGGACCATCCACAACACAGCTACAATGGTTTAATGGTAAGCCAATTCACCTGTAAAATGTCAGGGCAATATCTGTAATATATCATGCAGAAAAGTCATTCTACCGTGGGGAATGTACAATGTGGAAGGAGTACACATTACAATGGTGCAGATATGCACTGCACACACATCTATAAATTGACAACTATATTCAGGTATATATATATATATATATATATATATATATATATATATATATATATATATATATATATAGCTATATGAGATATATATACGTATATACACATATACACAGAGAAAAGATATTAGTAGCCATACATATGTAGAAGTAGTGTGGAAGTACTGGGTGCAAAATATATCCCTCAGCCACAAGCCCTGTAACTGGCACCTGTGAAATGTGTATTGTGGCAACCATTCCCACAAAAGAGAATACTTACATTAAACATATACCCACTCACAATTCAAAGGACATGACACCACACACAGGTATGCATACACAGAAAACCTTTAATCTATGTACTATACAATAATGTATGCCATTACTTACAGCACATGAATTTTGAAATATATAATCTGTGATGAATGCAAGGCCCACACAAAACAGTAGATGCAAGCAATGTGGATATATAACATACTATGCTGTCCAGGCCAAGGCCTTCAATTAGTACAATAGTAGAAAAAGGATTTGCCTTCAAGATAAGTAGCAATCAAAAATTACAGATGAAGGTCAGCAGCCTCTAATTACACCATAGTCAAGCCCTAGGGGGAAATGTATTAGTAGTGGTAATGCCAATGTATCTGTCATATAACATTTCTCAACTTAACATCTCACAATCACACTAACTAACTGAACTGTGTGTAACACTGTAAGCTGTAGCCATCCACTGTTCCCATGGAGGTACGTATAAAAGTGTACAGTTACATATCTCAATGTGTCTTAACACTGATATCCATGACATGTTGTCACAGCCTAGGTTGATAGCATCGAATACCCCTTGCCCATAAAAGGTTGTACAAGGGCAAAGAACACTGTGTACCACACACTGACCTCTGGAATGTACAAGGGGACACATATGTTGTCCAACTGTTGTTTCCATATGTATGGACCCTGACCAACATATTTTGTGGGAGTCCACAATATGACTGGGATAACAGCAGGAATGCTAGCAGTAAATAATGATAGGCCATTACCTAACAACCCCTAACTGTATCACAGCAGGACAAAGCCTGCCATATATGTGGAGGACAGAGACAGGAACACAGGGCCATATTTGCAATATTGCTGTTACATACCCTGGAAATTGCTGGTGTTACAGGATTTGTTGCAACATACCCTTATGCAGGAATAAGACATCAGAAACACAAATGGATGTAGCCATGTACTGATAGCATGCAACAGACAGACTGCCAATGATATATTTAGGACAAGACCTGTGTGGGGCACAGGCAAAACCTAGCAGACAATCCACTGGCCATCATGTGGATAGGCCCACAGTTGAGAGCTATGCAGACAGACTGCATTCCATCCTAAACTACTATTTATACACAAACACTGTAAGACCAGCGATATACAATGCACTTAACAACACTACTCACACTGTCTGTAGGTCTGGAACCTTATACAAATGTGGTGTTGGCCTGTGTTTGCAAGTCCTACTGTAAGAGGTATTGCTACCTGCTGTCTGTAACACTGCTGCCCACATACAGGAAGGATGTCCTCCATACTGGAAAGGTTAAGGGACAACGCCCACATGAGTCAGTATTTTATAGTACTGGGTTGCCATGACAGGGGTTATCCGAAGTACTTCACAGCAGGCTGCATGCAGTTAGCAACTGGTGCTCATTGATTGGTGCAGAGCCCATCACCTGATCATGTGCATCACCTACAAAAGCCATGCTGCAATCTATTCAAACCAGCTCAATCCCTCTAGTGGAGAGAGAGAGAGAGATATAAAGAGAGAGAGAGACAGACAAAAAAAACATAACAAACAAACAACCAAAAGCTGTCACAGCCATCAAAAAAACATTAACATGTATGTAAAACATATATGTATTTAATTTAATGTAGTATGTGGTATAGAATAATAGGATATATGATGTGGAATGATTTATATGTGCCATCAGTAATTGTTCTTGTAATGATGTTCTGCTGAACAACTGCTCTGGACAATACTGTCTGTCCCTGTAGGCAGTGGGACATACCTGTCAACTGAGCAGATCAGCAATGAATGACAAAGATGTAAGCCATAAGATCTGTGCTTAGTATATTAGTGTGGGCAATAGCTGGTGGTGGAAGTACTGCTGTCATGATAGACACATGGGTGTCAGAGCACACCACTTGCAGGACAGTCATGTTAATGTGTAATGTGACATGCACAAATGCCATAGGTGTATAATAGAATTACCTGCAATCTGTTACAATATTTACCACCCTAATGTTCGTCTGTGTTCACATTTGATGCCTGTCTGTGTTGCAGCAAGGCAGAACAGTGCAGCTGTGAAGGAAAGAGAGTTACAGAGTGTGGACCAGATGTGTGTATGCACCCTACATATAGATAAATATATGTGTGATATATAATTAGACATGTATGTCTACAGATATACAGACACTCATATAGATATAGGTATATAAACAACCCACAATATATATCTACACAAATATGCACACACACACACACACACACACACACACACATATATATATATATATATATATATATATATATATATATATATATATATATATATATATATATATATATATATTTAGCAGTACATGGGTGCAAAATAGACTTTGATGTGTGGTGTTTAACCCATGTTGGGAACACATCGCATTTGCTTGTGAAGGTGGAATTTGTATGTTGGTGAAGGCTAGTAGGCAAATTGTGGTATATAGGTTGGGTCTGAAGACAGAAACGACAGCATACAGGGCTGGTATATGACGCATGTGGTGTGTAAACACCATGGATGGAGAGTGTTGTTTGGAATGTGTACACCATTGAGCTCCCATATGGAAGCAATGGGACCAAGGTCTCCACCCATGGACAGTCACAACAGCATCTACATGGTAATAAAGGTGCCTGGCCTGTGGGCTGTGCAGGAGGAGCAAGCATGTCCACCCATGTATGTGTACTGCAGGGCTCCAAGTGATGTAGCACATCCCCCATGTCTCTGTGGAGCTCCCTATGCACCAGACCCTGAACCTGACTTTGGGTGACAGGGTTCTGTCTGTGTGTGCTTGTGGGGGGGGGCACCATCTTCTGAGGTGGTTCCACCTGAAAGTAGTGCAGGACCAGTAGATGATAAGGTCCCATGGTGGGTCCCAGATGTGATATGGCCTGGTAACATGGCCAGATGAGGTAGGAGAGGTGGTTCTGCTGGCAACTAACCCCTACACATGCTATTATGTCACTGTTATGGAACATATGTGGGCCCTAATAGTCCATACAATCCCAGAACATGTCCAACAGCTTGCGTAGATATCCCCAATAAGACCGAATGGCAGATGTGCAGCAATCACATAGCATGCATACCACATGCTGTGTGGAACCATAGTGGCACTGACAATGGCATGCAGGTGAAATAGTCTGTAACAGGCCAGCAAAGATAGTGTCCCCACAGGGAACATGGCTACAAACACATAGCACAAAGCATGGTACAAACACATAGCACAAAGGTTGGTACAATACAATATATATCCCAATGGTAGGTAAGCTGTCGACATACCAATTGCATTGTGTGAACAGTTTGTTTTAGCTGATATGTTGGGGGGAGACAGAGATGTGTATTAAGAACTAGGGTAACCCTGCTGTATGAGTTGCTCAGACCTGTTTCCATCTTTATGTCTTTCAGGGAAGATGTCTCATGCCAGATTACCAGCTTTCAGTGCTGCAGAAACTGAGGTAATCCTGACACACCTGATACAGCTCTACCCCACTACTTTTCAGCTGGACAGCCTATGATCAGCAGGAGAGGACCGCCCTGTGGAACGATCTAGTCCACAATGTCAATGATGTCGGCCTGTAGAACCGCAGCTATGAGCAGGTCCGGCAACATTGTAGTGACCTGCTTCACCATGTACGTTGACATGCAGCTGCCATACAGGGGGACCATCTCACAACAGGGAGGGCATGCCATCCATCCACCCCTGACTCGTGTGGAGGAGCTTCTCAGCAGTCTTGTGGCACCTGCCCACCCGCAGAACCGACAACTGGCAGGGATCATTGTGGAGGTGGGTGCCACCAACACACCAGCTGAGGAGCGTGCTGGTAACACCCCAGGGCACATCATTAGACCTCTGTTGTGCATGCATCTGCATCTGTACAGGTAGATCATGCCTATCTAAGATGTTATATACATAGTCTGTTGCTGTGTAGTAGTAATAAACAGTTGTGCATAAGCTGTAGTATTGTGGACTTCTACTGTTGATGTACTATAATGCTGCACCCACCCTTTACGAATGCCACAGCTGTGGCCACTGACATCAACTCTCTCACACTCTTATGTAGGTCCCTCCAGGATACCACCAAGGCAGCAGCCTGTAGCCGGTGAGTATGGTTTATGTTCATGCTTGCCAATACACTGGGCATGTAATAGCTATGGGATATTTCATGCATGCATCTAACACACCTACCCATAGTGCATGCTATACATGTACACGTTTTGTTGCTCTGAAATGCACCGCATCACAGTGGAGACCATGATGAGGTATCAGAGGGGTACATCAGACACATGCAAGATAACTAACATCCTGTCATTGTGAAATGTGTCCACAGGGATGAAAAGAATGGTGGGACACAGCCTACAGTAGGGACATGTGTGAAACAACACCCTCATATGGTGCTACAGCAGTAAATATACCTGTATTACAATAGCAACCATTACAGACCGACATTATGGCATAACATAGTACTGTGGTCCAGATAATTAGCTGGTAGTAGGCTGTTGCACGTAGTGTCCCATTCTTGGGACACTGCAAACTGACACATCTGTAGGCCATAGTTGTCAAGCATCTGCAAAAAGGCTGGAGGTGGGGAGGGTGTGTCATCATGACACAGCAGTCCACTGCAGCAGGGATCCTCCATATGCTAAGAATGCCTGTATCTGCACACAATCAGGTTCAGTAACTGTGGCAGATGTAACTCTAACTCCACAGCAATAGTGATGGCAGTGTTTGAACTCCAAGTGATGTGCACATGAGTAGACCTTGAAACCATGCAGAGTTGTGGGACACATATAAGGCACCCCCCATAGTCATGGTAAGGTCTGGCAGTTGTCAGTGTAATAGTCTTGTATTGGTCATACATGCACCGCTGATGTTGTGATCTGTAAACCAGACATCAGGCATTCACAAATGACATCTGTCCACATATCAACCCAGGTATGTGTCGCTCAAACACATAGGGGCTGTAAGCATTGGAGCTGATATAACTGTCACAGTACTACACATGCAGCAATGGTTTGTACACCTGTGAGGTATGGTGCACAGTACAAGGCAGGGTGCAGAACAGGTCCACAGTAACACTGTGTACATGGGTGCAGTGTTATCAAGGGGAAGGGCCATCACCTACCAACACAGCTCATGCATCACACACATGTATACTGGTGCTAACATGAAGTCACTACAGCTGCACTGCATGCTGTTGAGTACCATATGTAATGCATGCTGACAGAAGGGTAATAGGAGGACTGTGTGTACAAAAGTTGTGCAACCTCACATGTAGGTGTGTGTGTGTGTGTGTGTGTGTGTGTGTGTGTGTGTGTGTGTGTGTGTGTGTGTGTGTGTGTGTGTGTGTGTGTGTGTGTATGTTTATTGTGTCTGTAAGTGCAATATGGTGGAGTGGAGTATGGTCAATGCATATCAGATGTGTGTGTACATGTGTGTCTGTTTGTGTGGGTGTCCATGTATGCACAGGTGTGATTGTGTGGTTGATCACATGGCAGTACTTCTCCCTGGGATCATGCCGTACATGGACATGGAGTGACATATGAGACACCAGGAAAACTTGTCTGATATGTGATCACAGGACAGCTGATAGTATAACAAGGTCTGTAGTATGGAACATGCATTGGGAGGGAAAGAACACACCAGGTATACACATCATATTACCATCAGCAAATAGATAACTGACTACCCACGTATGCAGCACTACTGATGCAATGGGGAATTACCAGAGCACACCAGTGAGTGTATCCAGATATTACTGTTGTCCACATGATAGGTTGATTGTGCAGCAGATGCGGCATAGACTGAGCAAGACTGTAGTATGAGACTCCGGTGTGTGAAATATGTAGTGAATGTAGTAGCCCCTACCATATAGGGGCCATGTACACAATGACCGGATATACACAGGGGTAACACTGGATGACAGCAGTGAGGCCATGTACAACCTACTCCACTCAAGTCAGGGAAGTAATGGAGTAACAAGTCATGTGTTGTGATCACACATGTAGGCATGGAGAGGAATGATATGTTAATGGGTAGTATTAATGAGGGTATGTTAGCAAGTGCCATGCAGGATGAGGAACATATGTAACTGAATGTGGGACTGTCTGTAAACCCAGGGACAGAGAGGTAGTAAGATGGACTGTCAGTGTGTGTGTGTGTGTGTGTGTGTGTGTGTGTGTGTGTGTGTGTGTGTGTGTGTGTGTGTGTGTGTAAATGTGTGTACTGTTATGCAATGCTGTACAGGTCTTTAAGTGCGTGTTTGTTTCCCCCACAGGTGGCGAGGTGGGTCAGGGTCCCTCCTGCATGCAATCTGAGGTTGGTGTCTGTACAGACACCGATGATGAAGATGATACTGTTGAGGCACAGGTGGGGTTGTCAGAGGTCGACACTGCACTATCATTTGTCATCATCCTTCTAGCCACTCCAAGCCTGCCCACAGTTACAGTGCCCATACACACCCCATCACCAGTGGCCACAGCAGAGGGACAGTTGGCGGTTTGTGCCAGAGCCCAGGAGAGTGTGGTTTCCATGCCGACTGTGTCGAGTCACAGTTGGGATAGATGGATGTCCAGCAGGGCACCACATAGGCAGATGTACAGTGGTGCTCGTGGGAGAGCCGCTGGTCATCATGCCCCTAGAAGAGGTGCCACAACTGGTACCACCAGTCGCATGTTTCAGGCTGTCATGGAGGTACAGGCACAGATGGAAATGTACACCAGACAGGGCCTGAGGCTGCAGTGGGCTGCTTTCTCATCTGTAAGTGACAACATCCATGAACTTGCTGCTGCCCTCTGTGAACAGAACGAGATCATGGATAGACAGTGAGGTGAGAAGGTGGGCCTCCTCAACTGTGGTATGTCCATGCTTGAAAACTTTGTGAGAGTGGTGTGATGGCTGCGTGGATATAGGCCAGAAACACCAGCAGCTGGCAGATGACGTGGACATACTAGGACACCAAGCTGCTCCTGTAGTGGCAGTACCAGCCCCAGCACATCACTGGGCGTGCTGTCAACACCACACCACAGCAGTCCTCATGCACGTGGCCCTGGCCAGTCCCAGGAAGGACATGGTTCCAGCGAACATCTGTCATCATCATGGGAGAGTAGCACATCAAGGTCTGTACCTGCACATGCCCATGGAACCCCTGACAGGCACAGTTAGCATGTCCATGGCCAGAGGTGGTGAACTGCACACCCAGCCAGATATAGTCTGCAGCTTTCCAAAAACACCTGTATAGAGCAGCTAAATGGCAGAACTGTGTGCATGCATACCCACACACTATGCAAACACACCTAGGACAACCCCATACTGACATACACCACATCACCATGCCCCAATCAAAGAATTAAACCCCTCACCCACACACATGGTGTCAAATGTATGGACCACCCTCAGCCTCTGGCAAAACAGCAACACACCCTTTGCATATGATGATACCTGTGCCACATCCCTGTCATCCATAAAATCAATGCAGGGACAGGCTAATATGGTTCTGATGCACACTGTGACTGTAATCGAGTGCAGCAATGTATTGCAGTGTAAGATGTTGTCAGGGGTAATGTGTAATGCATACATATCATGTAGTGTAGCCATCCAGCTATAATGCATTTCAGCTGTTAGTAACACTGATTGATTGTAATCTTCATAATGTTACCAATTTGTGTTGTAGGTGTACATGTGTCAGCAGGAGGATGGTCTGCAGTCATATTCCACAAGGGTTATGGCATTGTCATGAAACCATGGCTGTGACATATCAGGTGTACAGTTGCACACATGTCACAGGTTTTTATAACAGTTATTGCCTGTGCCACATTGACAGGTGACCCGCTGGGACATGTATAATCTGCAACCTTATGTTAACCCATCCACATACACGCACATCTTTACTTGGCAACACTGTGACTAGACCCCTACCTAGGTATGTATTCCATTGCACACACCACACAACGTTTAGGGTGAGGTGTGTGCCAGGTTACATGTTACATACAGAACATCCACAGACATGTACAATATGGTAATGGGGGATGTAATGGTTGTATATGGATAATTCATATTGTGTCATACCATCATATACACTTTGACAGACACATAACAGGCAGGCACACATCTTAGAGACCTGGGCTTATTGGTGCTAACTAACTAGTCCATGTGTCCAATGTGTTACAGGTAGGCTGCACACAGCACATGCGTAACTGGGCTGTATTGTGGTATCAGTTACCTGTATGGTTGATGGTAGCAGTGGTCACCACAAAGTGGTATGTGGAACATATACTGGGTGTACCATGGTGCAGTAACAGTGTACACAGCACCCACATCCACCAGTGGATATTGTACTCACTGAAACCCATTATGACACTCTGACATACCCACTACCACACATTGTCCATGACAGCAATACGACCCATTGTATATCACAACAGTGGTATTACAGGGATATGCATCTAATGCATATGTCACAAGCATAGTAGGGTGTTGCATTGCCATGCCTCACCTATGGGCAGTGACAACACTATCTGTACTACTGTGTGGCAATGTGTAGTGTAATAAGAGTATGTGGTCTCGGAATGGTGTACCCTACAGATATGCAGACATGCACACATACACACACTTGGCAGACCTCAGTGGGTTTCCCATGCCTATCAACCTATTTGTTCAGCACTGTTGTGCTGGTACTGCAAGGTACATGTAGCCGTTAGGGAGAGGAGTGTAACAGGGTACATGTCATGTCCAATACAGCAACGGCAACATCTGACTATGGAAATGGGTGTTGAGGTGGTTGTGAAGGCCGCCATGGAATTCCAAACTACAATGTACTAACACACAAACACTGCTATCCTCAGTAATGTACACGTACACATGTTAGTACTGGGGTGCATTGCTGCAGGTGGTCATAGCTGTGTACCTGGCTATTGTCCATGGAGAGATTGGTTGTGTAGGGGGTGTGTATATATTATCATGCCACCTGCCATGTGCCAGAAGGCAAACTATCAACAGACACCACATTAGTGGCTATCAGGGTGAGAGTAACATGCATCAACCAATCCTCTGGGTGCCTTCTGCACATGGCCACTGAGGTGATCCAGTTGACATGTATACAACATGTATTACAATACATGGTTAGTATCTGTGATGGAGACCTGTACCCAAGCATGTTTTGTTGACTGTGGTAGTGTAGTGAAGGTACCCATGGCATGTGGCCCATACAGGGTTTGTCTCCTGTATGTAACAGGTAGTACACCACTGGCCAGACATGTCAGTGTCAATCAAGCATAGGTTGTCTGTACGTATCCCAGCTGGATACCTGCCATCTGCACATCTGTAGAAGGACTGACAGACATAAGTTTGGCGAGTAGCTATGCAGTAGGATGAATGTGTCGACAGATGGATGTTTGACAATAATATGTATGCCATTACTACATGTTGTAAGCCCTCACTAACATGTGCTGTACAGACGGTACTCTACAGTTACATTCCACATGTCTGATTATTATCTAGTAGGGGATATATATGGTGACACAGCCCACACACCAGGAACATGACAGTGAGGCCTCAGAGTGCAGCTATGCCTGCAGGTGTGCTTGTTGTCAGTAGTAATGTTAGCACTCTACCCTTGCCTGGGACAGCACTGTCAACAGTAGTAATGCCATGTTACACTACATGCCCGTGTGACAGCACATACCCTGGGTTGCTATCCCTGCATGTAACACATTCACATGGATAACAGTGCTGTGCAGGTCTCTTATACTTGTGTCCCAGACATGACACTCAAAACCCTTTGCTACTGTGATGACAGCACATAGACGCATGCACTGTACTGTACATGGCATTACATACACTTATTACAGATGTCGTTTCTTAGGGTTTGACATAGCCTTGTATGTTAAGCAGAGATAGCCTGTGAGTAGATGATATGCCGTAGAATATAGCTGGAGGTTTTCTAGACAGTCAGCATAGTTCATCTGCTTTAGGCCTGTGATTCTTATAGTAAGGTATTTCCGCAGCCTTCCCAGCTGTCGTATATGTCTTATGAGGTACATACCAAACGGGGTGTTGTACTCCATACTGGATGTAATGAGGGATGAGTACAGTGGGACAATTACCTCCTTTTTCTGGATGAAAAGCCCTCATTGATGAGGTGTGCCACATAGAAGGATTTCCTTACTGTTGTGGCAATGTGGTTAATTAAAGTCAGACCACTGTTCACCTGTGTCCCTATGTCTGTCATCACACTTTCGGTGTTTAGTGTACTGCCACGTATGTGGTAATTCATGGGTACATTGTATTTTCAAAGGGGATAACTATGCATTACTTGGCATTAAGCTTGAGCCCATGGCTCTGGCACCAAGCATCTGTTTCTATAAGGCCCTGTTGTAGAATATCCACATCATTTGGGGATGCAATAATGGCTCCCAGTTTGCAGTCATCTGTGAACTTTGTTAGCCAGAATTCCATAGTGTTGGCCTATACTTCAGAGAAGTAGATGCCAAACATGAGCGGTCTCAGGACTGAACCCTGAGGTACTCCACTTGTCACTTGTCTGGAGCTGGGATTGGAGATGGCTACTTTTACAGTCTGGGTTCTGTCAGTAAGTCAGTTGTCAACCCATCGAGTGACGCAGGAGTTTATGGCCAGCTTCATAAGTTTAAACTGTGTCTCCAGAGTGGGGGATGGTGTTGAAGGCCTTACCCAAGTACAGAAAGGCTGTGTGGACTGCCTTACCCTCTTCCACAGTGCCAGAGACTGATTTAAAGTAGTCAATCAAGTTCAGGAGACAAGATTGGCCCTTCCTGGGTGGGGTCCAGTGTTTGATGGTTGCCAATGTCTTTCTTTATAAGTTCCATGATAATGCATTCCATGCCCTTGTAGATCAGGCTCATCAGACTGATGGGACAGTAGTTCCTGGGATCCAAGGTGGATTCTCCCCTTGTGGAGTGTGATAACTGTAGCTGTGCACCACTCAGTGTGACTGAAGCTTAAGGTGAGGCTATGATTAAACATGACACTTAGGTGAGGTGCAAGTTTATTTTGTAGCTCATGTAGTACACAGCCCTGGATGTCATCTAGTCCCATGGATGTTGAATTCCTAGCTGTGGAGAGTGCAGTTTCTACCTGTGTGGCCATGATTACTGGAATTTGGCAATCGTTTGGTACTGAGATGGGCCCTTTAGGGGGTGAGAGGAGGGTGAATGTGGCACTAAATCAATCTGCCTGGATATTGCCAAACTCCTTGGAATCAGTATATTTAATGCCATTCTGTTGTAGCTCAGATCAGTTCTGAGCATTGCTGTTTAGATTCTGGACATAACTATAGAATGCCTTGTGGTTGTCTTTGGAATATTTGGCAATTATATTTACATAACAAGCTTTGGAGGATTTTAAGGGATCTCAGCTTCTTACTGAGGCTGGTAAGGAAGCAATTTGCATTTTGAGATTATCCTTTTTTCTTTAACAGTTTCTTCCTTCTGTTGTATACTTTGTTTATGGCAGTAGAGCACCAGATTGGCTTCCTTTTTTGGAGGACAGCATCTTGGTTCTATTTAGGATGGCAACATTCATGCACGGGTGGATGTGCTCATACAGTGCCTTAGTGTAAGATTCACCAGTTGTACCTGGAGATTCTCAGATGCATTGTGTTGGGAACTAGGCTGGAGGTGTGAATAACCTTGGTGAATATGGACACACCTCCACCTGTAGTGTTGTGGTCTTGGTTTGGTGCCCGAAATGTGTGATAAGAGTTGTAGCCTGGTATTACAGGTGTGCTCTCTGGAGCATTGAATCAGGTCCTATTTACTGCACAGATATTGATGTTCCCCATTTGTAGGTGTTCCTCAAGAGAGTGCCTTTTAGGTTTAGACTTCTAGCATTGTGTAGCATTACCTTCAGTTTTGCATGCTTGTATCTGTTATGGTGGTGGTTTTGTCCTTTGACCCTTGCCTAGATAAGGCACTATGGGAGTGCCAAGAGCTGTAGCCAGTAATATGAATCCCAGGGGCAACAGGTGCAGACCATGTCTGGCAAAGCATCAAGGTTTATCAATCATGTTGTCCCAGGAAGACAGATATTGGATCCCCTTTGAATGACATCAGAAGCTTAGCCACTTGTTGAAGTCATTGCTGTGTATATGTATATGTGTGAATGTTTATATGTGTATGTATATATATATATATATATATATATATATATATATATATATATATATATATATATATATATATATATATGTGTGTGTGTGTGTGTGTGTGTGTGTGTGTGTGTGTATATATGTATATATATGTATATATATATATATATATGTGTGTGTGTGTGTGTGTGTGTGTGTGTGTGTGTGTGTGTGTGTGTATATATATATATATATATATATCTATATATATATATATATATATATATATATATATATATATATATATATGTATATATGTACATATATATCTCCATATATGTATGTGGATATGTATATGTGCATATATCTATATAGCTATGTGGATATATGTGTACACATATATGTTTACCATATGTCCAGAACACAGAGTGGAGTCCTTACCTCAGCACCAATAGCCTCAACCCCTCAGTGCAAGGGGATGTCATGGATGTATTGCAGGTATATATGTAGACTTTTGCTACTGTCATAGGGGTGTCTTAACAGACATGTTGGGTGTGGGAGGTCACATCTGCTGTAGACATGTGCACCATTGGCTATGGACAGACATCCTAAGGGCATCATAGTATGTACAGCAGGGATATGGCTAATATATGTGGACAGTCCAGTCTGGCAGTCTGTGGTCAGTCCAGAAGTGTACACATGTCCCCTTCATGCGAGACATGTGGACCACGTCTCCCAATGTGGATGTTACTAGCCATGTACATGGGTATATCACGACAATACTGGAGTACATATGCCCACACAGTGTATGCACGCACACACCCAGTCTGTCCTGACACATAATACCTGGTGGTGCTGAGTTCACATGGCCAAATACTACCCAGTAGATAGTGGCATACATCTGTACAGCATACCACTGCTTTGTCAGAAATACACAACAGTTATGCTGGCCTAGCAGCAGTATGTCTTGCAAATAACTGGACATAACAGCACACTGGGTAATTACAGTAGGCTGCTAGGCATGTCACAAAGCACTGGGCAAACTACAGGCAGACTGCCACAACACTGGACTACATACTGTATGGGAGAATACACATGTACTTGCGATTATAGCGGGCTTGACATGCAGGTCACAGCACAGAGTAGCAGACACCTGTGAGAAAATACATACCCACATCCAATGTCAATGCAGCCACAGCCACAGCCACATATGATACACAAACTTAATATGACACTATAATGACCGTCTGAGAAACACTATCCTCATATGTACCACTCACTCTCTAACCCTACATACACTGATCACAGCACAGTGTGGTCCGATGGCTGTCTCTGGTATGGGATATGTGTGTGTCTGGCCCTACAGACATGTGAGCCAATAGGGTACCATACACTGGAGCAGCATGCAACATCAGATAGAACAGGATCGGGAACAATGGCATCTACCACAGTCTGTACAGAGCCCAAGATTCGTAAGCGCAATATACATACTGTCATCAATTATCCTAACTCAGGGGTCTGCAACCTGCGGCTATGGAGCCACATGTGTCTCTTCCATCCTGCTGTAGTGGTTCCATGTACCTCTGAGGATTAATGGACTCTCTACCACACAACACACACACACATACACACACACACACACACACACACACACACACACACACACACACACACACACACACACACACACAGATCAAGCAATCCCAACACAGGAACACAGTTATGGACATATGTTAGGTATTGTTCTTATACACTTAGTTATTTTATATTCTGTATAACTATATATGATACCGTATATGCTCTGCTATCTTCATTTTAGGAGTCAGATATCTGTTGTGCCTCCCGATGAATTTAGTTTGGTGGGTGAGGGGTCAGGAATGGCTGTTTGGATAGTGAAGGCTACAGACCACTGCCCTATGTGCACAGACCACAGTACTGTACACAAAAACACAGAATGTCCAAGTAATGTCCTCAGAAACAGCCCCTACTACACACAACATATCCAGCAGTCTGTTATCTGACTGGCTTGCTATCAGGTATGATGTCAATAACTAATGGTGTACAGAACATATGCACCATATATATGTGGGCTTCATATGCACAACACATGTGTGCAACTCTGCAGTCTAGAGGTCAGTGTATGTACCAGTGTGCTATGACCCTGTAAGTCAGTATATGGAGAGTATGCACCATAAGTATCCCAGGGTGTTAAAACATGTGAGGAATACCAGTAGTAAGCTGCCTTAAGGTATGCGGATGTACATTACCATACATTTCACCTTGTGAACATTGCTGGCCTACTGCTTACTGCCATCAGTCTGATTGTGATGATTTCAGTTATGCATTGTTATGTGACAGATACCACACATAGTGTCAGCCCAGGTCTTTTCCCCCTAGGAATTGCATGCAGAGTGTATTTAGAAGCCACTGGGCTATATATCTGGATTACATACTGTTGATTGCTTGTTATCCTGTGGCCCAGTATGTCTTTCCTGTTGTACTACTTGAAGGCCTTGGAGTGGACACCAACAGATGTGATGTTTTCGGATTACTGTAATAAATGATCTGTTTGAGAGTTGCATTACTCTGTTTGTATGTATTTCAAAGCATAATCAGCTATATGACATGGCATATACAACTGTATTAGTACACAACTGAACCTTTCCTATGTATACAAACCTGCGTGTTGTGTTACATCCTTTGACCTCTCTGTGGATATATGTTTCAGGCAACAGTTGTTTTTGGTATGGGTGACTCATACACTGTCCATCGGATGAGGTTGCAGCTGTAGGGATACTGGCTGTTCAGTATGGTGTGCACCCTCTGATTATGTATTTTCCTAGACATACCTCTGTGTGTGTATGTGTAGTTTTATATATATATATATATATATATATATATATATACATATATATATATATATATATATATATATATATATACATATATAAGTATCTGCATACATGTGTTTGTGTATATGTATTTTAGGACTGTTTATTGCTTACACATTGTACATTCACTATGGTAGCCAGACTGTACTGCATGATATGATTTTTTGGCGCTTAATTAAGTATATAAGGGGTGTCTTAAGTGTTAATCTTGGTTCTGAAGAAGTCTGAGGGATTCAGATGAAAGCGCTTAACCATTCATGATCTATGGAGTGTATTGTGTCATGGCAATAAACTTGTGTTTTTACTGGTATCGGAGTTTCTTATAATTTCCGGAAGACATTGGCTATTTCAATCCTGTTCGAGCTGAGGACCTGACTTCTGCTATATTTTTGTGGTTTGGTTGTACTGCATGATATCTTATCAATATCATCCTGACATAATACAGGTGGGATGGCTTACTGTTAACATCTTGTGGCCATGTAGTGCAGGTCCTAGTTATGGCATCTGCAACAGTTGGTATTGTATTGCAGGGTAGACCTGTTTTGCTGGGTGGGGGGTATCAATACGTGTAAGACTTATGTTGCTTGAGGCCACTCACCCCCATTAATGGTGCCTGTGTTCATATATGTCTTTGTTATGTTCTCTATTATATCTATAGATATATATCTGTATATACATATCTATCTATATATATATATATATATATATATATATATATATATATATATATATATATATATATATATATATGTTTCATAGTTTCATAGTTTCATAGTATAGTACTAGTCTATCTGCCCTGGGGCATTTGTAAGCCTAGCCATAGTGATGTGGCTTTTGCCACCCCATGAAATGGTACAAAAATGTACAGAATAAATTTAGAATACTGTGCCTCTGTCTAGTAGTGACACAATGAAGGTCCCCTTATATAATAGAATTAGTTTACTGTGCCCATGTCTAGCAGTGACACAGATGTGACCCCTGGGGTAAACTTACGATCTCCCATCCACTCATCAAGATTTCTCTAGAAGAGAGTCAGTGAGGGGCTCTGCCTAATACGAACTGGGATCTTGTTCCAAAGCATGGGAAGCCTCTGGGTTATGAATCTATCCCTCCAGCATGTCCTATTCATACTTGTGCCGAGGCTTAAGTCTTTAGCTCTCGTGGTCCTGATGGATTTGGATTTTTTGAGGTGGAGCATGTCCATCAGATCCTGATTGGACATGGCCTTGTACGTCAGGCAGAGATCACCTCTGAACAGGCGGTATGCTACTGAATAGAGCTGAAGTTTCTTTAGTCTGGCAGAATAAGACATATGTTGGAGACCCTTGATCCTCTTGGTGAGGTACTTTTGTGGTCTCTCCAGCTGTTGCAAATGCCGGGTGAGGTACATACCAAATGGGGCATTGTACTCAATCATGGGTCTGATGAGGGAGGAATATAGGGGTACAATGACATCCTTGGATCTGGATGTGAATCCCTTCATGATGAGGTGTGCAAGGTAGAATGTTTTTCTAACCACTTTGGCAACGTGGGTGTCAAATGAGAGGTCGCTGTCGACTTGGGTCCCTAGGTCTCTGATTACTTTTTCCGTACTCAGTGGGTTGCTGTCTATGTGATAATTTGTGGGTACTTTGTTTTTCCCAAAGGGGATGACTATACATTTTTTGGCATTTAGTTTAAGGCCGTGACTCTGGCACCAGTTGTCCGTTTCTGTGAGGCCTTTTTGTAGGATGTATGTGTCTGCTGGTGTATCGACTACGGTGCCTAGTTTACAGTCATCTGCGAACTTTGTCAGCCACAGCCCTCCCATGTTTGTTTTAACATCTGAGAAATAAATGCCGAACAAGAGGGGTCCCAGGACAGATCCCTGTGGGACACCACTTGTGACTGGCTTTGAGTCTGACATTGCTCCAGCGATTTTAACTTTATGGGTTCTGTCCTTTAGCCAGTTTGCAACCCATCTAGTGACATAAGGGTTTACTTTTAAGCTGTTGAGCTTATCTATGATGCCTGAGTGAGGTATTGTGTCGAAGGCCTTAGCCAAGTCCAGGTATGTTGTATGGACTGCTTTGCCCTCATCAATGGCTCTAGTGACTGTTTCGAAAAAGTCAACCAGGTTTAAAAGGCAGGATCTGCCCTTTACAAAGCCGAACTGGGTGGGGTCAAGTGTCTGTAGGTCCCCTATGTCTCTGTTTATGAGTTCCATAATGATTCTTTCCATAGCTTTGCAGACCAGGCTGGTTAAGCTTATGGGGCGGTAGTTTCCAGGGTCTGTAGAGGCACCCCCCCTTGTGGACTGGGACCACTGTTGCTGTACGCCAGTGTTCAGGTACATATCCCGAAGTGAGGCTAAGGTTAAATAGCATTTTTATGTATGGGTTTAGCTCCTCTTGGAGTTCACGTAACACGCAACCCGGGATACCGTCAGGTCCCATTGATGCTGTGTTTTTTGCTTTGTTTAGGGCGGTTCTCACTTGGGCATCTGAGATGACAGGGAGATTACATTCAGCTGGGATAAGTATTTCTTCTTTTGGGGGTGAGGGAGGGGAGAAATTTGCACTGAACCTGTCAGCCAGAATGTTGGCAATATCTGTGGGTTCAGTGCATTTTTTGTTGTTGTGAACCAACTCTGAGCATATCTGAGGGTTTCCGCCCAGGTTTCTAACATAGCTGAAGAAGGCTTTGTGGTTATCTTTAGTGTCCTTAGCGATTTTTCTCTCAAAGTTGGCCTTGGATGTTTTTATGAGAGAACGTAGTTTTCTGCTAATGTTGATCAGAGATGTCTTCCCTTCATGGGATTTTGCTCTGACGTGCAGTAGCTTCCTTCTTTTGTTATACAATTTGTTTATGGCTGAGGTCCACCAGACAGGAAGCTTACCTTTGGTGGAGAGGGACTTGGATTTATTTGGGATTGCATGATCCATGCATTCTTGGAGATGTCCATAGAAAGCATTTGTGAAGGATTCGGCATTGTGGGATGTGGTATCCACTGGCACAGTGGGCTTAAAGGATACCATCTCAGTCTTAAGAAGAGTGAAGTCTGCTTTTGAGAAGTTTTTCACTGTGGTCTTTTGTGCTGGGGGTGGAGGTGGGATATGTATATCCAGGGTGACTAGTTTGTGGTCAGATCTCACTAGTGAGGGTATACTTCCGGTGTGGAGCATTTTGTCCCCATGTTTGTGATGATCAGGTCTAGTATATTATCTCCCCTAGTGGGAGAGGTGACTAGTTGTTCCAGTGCATTTGAATTTATGAATTCCAGGAACCTTTGGGCTAGGGTATTAGGGCTAGAATAATGCACCCAATCTATGTTTGGGTAGTTGAAGTCTCCCAGTATGATGGTATTTTGTGATACATTCATATCCTCCAATGTCTTCAAGAAGGCTGAGTGGGGTTCTTGAGATTGGGAGGGTGGTCTGTAACATGCTACCAGTTGTATAGCAGTTTTGCCTATGGTTAGTTGCACCTGTATGGTCTCTGATGCTTCATGTGTTGCTACTAACCTGGAGGTGTGGGTGTCCTTGATGAATATGGACACTCCCCGTCCCTTTGTGGTTCGGCCCGGGTTTTTGGGCCGAAAATCATGATACGAGGTATAGCCTGGTAGCGCTGGGGTGCTCTCAGGAGCCTTGAACCAGGTTTCAGTTACTGCACAGATGTCGATGTTCTCCATGCTGAGGAGTGCATCAAGTGCCTGCATCTTGAGATTTAGACTTCTGGTGTTGAGCAGCATTACCCTTAGTTTTTTCCATTTTGTTTTCTAAGGAGGTGGGTTTGTCTTTTGAGCCTTGCCTAAAAAGGCACTATGGGGTGGCAAGAGCCTTTGCCAATATCCGAAGCCCAGTGGTGACAGGTGTAAGCCATCCCTTGAGCAGCATGGCTTGTCCAACATGTCATCCCAGGCAGACAGACATTGGATCCCCTTAGAATGACACCAGTACTTGAGCCAATTATTAAAGCTGATCATCTTGTCTTTGTATTGTGGTATCATTCTTGGTGAGGGCAAGATGCTGCTCATGGTCAGGGTCATACCAGCCTGGGCTACATAATCAGAGAGCTCCTCTATGTCTCTTTTCATGTAGTCCAGGGAGGTACATCTCAGGTCATTCACACCAGCATGGACAATGACGGAGTCATATTTGTACTTGCTTTGGAGTGACTTGAGTGCATGTGTTATGTGGCGGATCCTAGCTCCCGATAGACAGCTCACAGTCGCCTTCTCCTTGTTCAGCCTGGTCAGCGGGACATCAGTGTGTCTGACTATAGAGTCACCTATTACTAGTGTATCAGGCAAGGTGTTTGGCCTTAAGGGCTGTGATTGGTTGACACACTGATTTATTGAAGTATGTGTTGCATGTGTTTTGTTTTGAGGTGGTGGATTTTTGGATGTCTGCTTTGGGAGCCTCTGTTGTTTTGGTAAGTTTTTTAGTAGAGCCTCCGAGTATGTATTTGTGTTTTTATGTGTTTGGTTTGCAGTTGTGGTAGGTCTATGTGGGACTGGGATTGTTGTGTGTGTGGTTACCATCTCCTCCTGTCTGGTCATGCCAGCACTGAGTTGAGAGAGTTCAGCCTCCAGTTTGGCTATATAGTTGCATCTCTCACATGTATTTGTGTTTGTTGGGAGGAGGAGAGGGTTGTCTGTGTACATGAGACAATTGTAGCATTGTCTCAAGATACCCAGATTGACCAGCTGAACTGGAGAGGACGCCAGTAATCTACCACTCGACATGCTAGAACAGTATAAGGGGGTGCTGTACCTTTAAGGGAAGTGGATATTCACAGGGGTGGTAAGTAGATGTAGTGCTTTACTTAGTACGAGAGTGCTTACTTAGTAGAGAAGTATTGAGAACAAGTGCTAGGCTTATAATATAGTGAGTAGTCTGATTATACTAAGAGTAGAGCTTCCTTAAGGGAAAATTTGAAGAGCAGAGCTGGCGGAGTCAGAAGAAGCTTAACCTTGCTTAACCGGCGCTGTGCTATGCGCACAACCGCGCAAAGCCGTGCAAATGCGGATTTTAAACAGTGAACTACAAAAGAGCTAGAAATGGTCCAAAACAACCAATTACTACAGCTTCTTGTGCTGAGGTCACTTCCTACAGGGACAGGTAGGCTGCTCAAGGCTCCCCACTCCCACTGGTGAGCAAAGAAACTTCCTTCTATCCAAGTAAGGTAATGGACAACACAGGAACTACACCACAGCCCAGAATACAGCAATGCCTGTAAGCTGGTCTAAACTAGTCAAGGAGAGGCGGGAAAACAAGGATTATTTTTTTGTTTTTTTGTTTTTTTGACAGAAACACACAGAGAATGCAGAAACAGTGATAAATCAGTTACACAGGCTAGCACACTTTAGTGGGCAGCCTCAACTGTTAAATTAAACAAACAAACAAACAAACTTTCGATCAAATTCGACTAAAATGTAACTTTAAATGCAGATTTTAAAATAATGCAGCAAACAGTTAAAAAACAGTTCAAGCTAGTTCAGGGTAAGCTACTGAAGCTATTCCAAGTTAAAAAAAGCAAAGATACTTAAATCCAGAAAGTAGTCACTTTTCTGAGTTCCCTGCTGCTAGGATCACTCTGCAGGACCACGAGGAGCTTGTCTGAGCAGTATAGCCAGAAAAAAATGACCAGAGGCGGATTTTAAACAGTGAACTACAAAAGAGCTAGAAATGGTCCAAAACAACCAATTACTACAGCTTCTTGTGCTGAGGTCACTTCCTACAGGGACAGGTAGGCTGCTCAAGGCTCCCCACTCCCATTGGTGAGCAAAGAAACTTCCTTCTATCCAAGTAAGGTAATGGACAACACAGGAACTACACCACAGCCCAGAATACAGCAATGCCTGTAAACTGGTCTAAACTAGTCGAGGAGAGGCGGGAAAACAAGGATTTTTTTTGTTTTTTTGATAGAAACACACAGAGAATGCAGAAACAGTGATAAATCAGTTACACAGGATAGCACACTTTAGTGGGCAGCCTCAACAGTTAAATTAAACAAACAAACAAACAAACTTTCAATCAAATTTGACTAAAATGTAACTTTAAGTGCAGATTTTAAAATAATGCAGCAAACAGTTAAAAAACAGTTCAAGCTAGTTCAGGGTAAGCTACAGAAGCTATTCCAAGTGAAAAAAAGCAAAGATACTTAAATCCAGAAAGTAGTCACTTTTCTGAGTTCCCTGCTGCTAGGACCACTCTGCAGGACCACGAGGAGCTTGTCTGAGCAGTATAGCCAGAAAAAAATGCCCAGAGGCGGATTTTAAAAAGTGAACTACAAAAGAGCTAGAAATGGTCCAAAACAACCAATTACTACAGCTTCTTGTGCTGAGGTCACTTCCTACAGGGAC
>NC_056725.1:487819912-487894912 GCF_019279795.1 Protopterus annectens | reverse complement strand
ATATACACAGACACATATATGCAGATGCAGATATATATATATATATATATATATATATATATATATATATATATATATATATATATATATATATATATATATATATATATATATATATATATGTGACTATACATACACACGCAGAGATATGTACAGTAAGATACATATGTAGAAGGTGCACTAAATATGGAACAGCCACTATGCCTACAGTTCACACCTGAACAACTGGACACTGTATGGGCCACCCATACAAATGACAATCATTGCCTGCAACATATACCCACAGCGAGGTCATAGGAAAAAACAACACACACACAGGTTTGTAGAAATGGAGGAAAACCTTTATTTGTGTACTATTACAATTCTATATACTATTGCTACTGTAATTGGGATTGTCTTCACAGACATGGTGTGTGTGGGAGGTCACATTTGCTTTCCACATGTGTGCCATTGGCTACTGACATCAGAAGGACATCTTAGTAAAGTACCACTGCTAGCACGTACTGCCCTTGTTGACTGCAGCAGAGATATTGGCCAATATGTGTGGACATTCTGACATACTCTGTACAGTCCAGAGGTATACACAGAACCGCGTAGTGCAAAACATGTGTACCATGCCTGACAATATGGATGTTAACAGCCATGTAGATGGGTATAATACATAATGAGTGGTATACATATGCCACCATAGGTTATGCATTTCCATACCCCTATCTGGCCTGACACATAATAACCACTGGTTCAGGGGTGCCATGGCCACATACTACCCACTAGGTATTGACATACATCTGTACAGCATCCCACTGCTCTGTCTGACATACATGACTGTTAAGGGAGGCATGGCAGCAGTACATCTGGCAAGTATCTGCACATGACATCTCACTGAGTAAGTACACTAAGCTGCTAGATATTTAACAATGCACTGTCCAAGTTACAGGCAGACTGGCTCAACACTGGCCTACATCTCCTATGGGGGAATGCACATGTACCTGCATATATCACAGGCTGTACAGGCATTTCACAGCATAGGGTAAGATACACCTGTGTGAAAGTGCATAACCACAACCAATGAGAACACAGCCACATATGGTAAGCTAGCATAATGTTACAGTATATGGACTATCTGTTCAACACTATCCTCATTTGTGCCACTCACACACTAACCCTACATATACTGGGCCACTACACAGTTTGGTCTGATGGCTGACTGTGGTATGGGACATGTGTGTGGATGGCCCTACAAACATGTAAGCCAATATGGTAGCATACAGTAGAGCAGCATGTAACATTAGATAGAATGGGACCTAGGATGATGACAACTACCATAGTCTGTACACAGGCCAATGTACATATTAACAATGCACACACTGTCAACATTCACCATAAGTACACAGACCTCAGTACTGTACAAACAACCACAGTATGTCTAGGTTATGTCATCAAATATAACCCCTACTGTACATAACGTGTAGCAGTCTGATATCTCACTGGCTTGTTATCAGATATGATGACACTAATCATGGTGTACAGCACATATGCACCTCTTAATGCATGATGTATGTACAAAGGTTGACTGAGTTGTGGCTAGAAAACATACACAGGGCCAACATTGACACATTGCTGTGATAACATCATACATTTACTGTTGTAACAGGGTTTGTTGGAACATATATCCTATGAGGGATATGAAGTCAGTAATTGTCATGGCTTTCACCATCTACTGACTGCAATCCTCACACTACCTTCTGCAGTTCACAGATACATGTTCTGTGGGTAACACATGACACCAAAGGCACCACACACTGCCCAGTCTGCAGATGACCCTACAGATGGGGAGTCCTCATAAACATACAACTGACATGGCAGGTATTAATACATGTAGGACAGCCATATCCGCACACACCCTGTTAATCCAGCATTACTCCGAATGCAGTATAGCAGCACTTACAATCTGTAGTCAGGTCAGGCGCATCCCCTCCTGTGTTGGCCTGTTTCCAGGGGTGGCTTGTGCTATAGGACTGCAGGACTGCAGTCCCCCCACCTGTAAAAAGAAAAATAATTGTGTCCCCCCACTGCAGAAAATGAAAATAAAAATAAATAAAAAAATTCACAAGAGTCTTGGAACTCATGCATGCATGCTGAGTTCCTGACTGCTGTGTTAGGCAGTCCAGAACTCCATGCATTCATGTGTGCTTACTTCCTGAACTCCAGACTGCTCAGTTAGGCAGTTACTGTACAGACAGAAACAAGGTACAGCAATGGGGGCAGCTTTTGCCCCTATGTATGCGAATCTCTTTATGTCTTATTTTGAAAATAAATTTTTATTTAATTTGGGGTTTATGAAAGAATATGTACAATTTTATTATCGTTATATTGATGATTTGATTTTTGTTTGTGAAGGTGGCTATGGACAAGTAGATAAGTTTATGTCAGATTTACATAAAAATCCTTTTAGTCTTGCTTTTGATGGTTTACAGAGAGGAAATAAGGTGGTATTTTTGGACCTCATCTTGGAGGGTACAGAACAAGGGGATATTTTGTCTAATATTCATAGAAAGTTTATGGATGGTAATCAGTATCTTCATGCTTCTAGTTGCCATCCTTCTCATATGTTGGAAGCTTTACCCTATGGGGAATTTGCACGTGTTTCTAGATTATGTAATGTTGTTAGCAATCTAGAAAAAGAATGGGAAATAACAACAAATATGTTTTTACAGAGGGGCTATAGTCCAAGTAATTTGAAGCGAGCCTTATTAAAATTAAAGGAAGAAAAGAGTTTAGTAAGAAAAAGTTATCTAAATGAAAGGAGAGGTAACTTTTATTTTACAGGTGAATCTGAAATTAAGAAAGATGCAGGAAATGAAATATATTTTGTCTCCATATATAAAATAAAGAGTATAGAAATTAAAGCTTTAATAGAATATTATTGGAGATTCTTAATAGAGGATAGGGTTTTAGTAAATATTCATCCAGGTAAACCCCTTTTTTCATATAAAAGGGGTAGAAATATAAAAGATATGGTGGTTCATGGTAGGTTTGTGATGCCAAAAATAGGTGTACAAAAAACTGTGACAAGATTTGGGACGTTTTGCTGTGGTAAATGCAGTGTTTATAAAAATACTGTTAGAACGTTTGAAAGTATTAATGGGGTGAAATTTGTACCAAAATAAGTTTTCACATGCCGTAGTATAGGGGTAATTTATGCCCTTAGGTGTCCGTGTGGATTATATTACATTGGGGAGACCAAAAGGGAATTCCGCATTAGATTTTTAGAACATGTCAGGGATGTAAAACATAAAAGGGAAAATAAGGTTATTGCAACACATTTTAATGCTTTTCATGATGGGGATGTGTCTTTGTTGCAGGGCACTGTTTTAGAAAGTATAAAGTGTTGTAGTGGTGATGAAAATGTTTTAAAACATAAATTGTTATACAAAGAAAGTATTTTTATTTTGAAATATAAAACTATGATCCCAAATGGCCTTAATAATGAACTCAGTTGGAAGAGTTTACTTTAAGTGGCCTTTGGGAGAATCTTATTAATTTATTGTTTAATTGATTTATAGAGGTGTGTTTTTGATTGATTGTACTATATAAAGTTTGTATTTGTGATTTGTATGTTTGATACTCCTGGAAGGTGGTAACACCGAAGCGCTAGAGAGAATAAAATATCTGTTTCATCTAAGTGGTTTCCTTTTTTTTACACAGTCAGTGAAATTTCTAAGTGGTCAGAGTTGTATTTCAGTTCAGAGTTGGAGGAGATTGTGGTTTCGTGCTCAGTTAGGCAGTCTGGATAGGGAAGGAAGGGAACTCTGCCCTGCCAGCCCAGAGTTCTGTGTGGTGACAATCACACAGACCAAAAGCACACTGGACTGCATCACCTGCAGGCTGGAGGCTCCAGCCTACTCACGTCTTGTGGGGAAACCCAGAAGAGCCTGCACAGGTTGTTATGGAGGTTATCAGGCTGCTGTGGAGGACTTAGTTTGCAGAGGACAGTTATGGAGGTGATTGGGCTGCTATGGAGGACTTAGCTTGCACATAACAGAATCAGGCAGCTGCTACAGAGAATCAGGAGATAGGTTGTGTGTGCGAGAAATGCCCCAGTTGCTACTTGGTGATGGGTAGAGAATAAGGCTTGAACCCTGTACCTTGGGCTTAACTGGCAAGAGCCTGAATTTCTTACCCACCACCATTTGCAAAGCATTTGCATATTTTTGCCTCATATTTGTTCTGTTCTGTTCCTCATAAAATCTGTGATTTCTGTATTTCTGTTACTTAACACAGCCAGTAGTGCGGTGGTGCAATGGTAGCATTGTTGCCTGACAGCTACAGGTTGTCTGGTTTGATTTGTGGCTGGGGTACCTTCTGTGTGGAGTCTGCATGTCCTCCCTGTGTTTGTGTGGGTTTTCTCTAGTGTCTTCAATGGATATGTGTCCCTTTTTTGGACTGTATTCCCCCATTACTGGCTTTGCCCAGGTTTTTTGCGCCAAGGTTGAGAGCTATGGTGATAACTGAATTCACTGAATATGCTTGGGGGCTGTATTCCCCCATTATTGGCTTTGTTCAGTTGTTTTGTGCTAAGATGTTGACAGCTCTGGTGAGAACTGAATTCACTAAATGGTGACCATTTAAGTTTCAGTCTTCCTTTCTTTCATAAAACAGATGATTTGGCATAGTGGTATATTGCTCTGACTGTTTTGCACAGGGTCCTGGGTTAAATACTTGGCAGTGAAATGTATGGTGATAACACAGCATTTTATTCTAACAACTTTCCAACATTATACAAGCAATGTTTAAAATGTGTCCCTGTTTTTTGGTCTTTTGCCACCCCCCCCCCAAATTTTGGATTTTTCCAGATTTTTTGTGCTGCAAAGTTCAGAGATGCAGTTGAGTGTCAAGTAGATTTTACAAGAAGCTGAGAGCTGTAGGGGAACAAAAGTTTAGTGCTGCTTATGCCAAATGTACTTGTGTTGTTAATAGCACAATAGGTAGTGTACTTGCTTTTGATGCAGAAGGCTGTGGGATCTACTCCCACAGTAAGTAGATACATTGCTGATACTGTACTGTATTGTAAAGGGAGTGGATGCTACATTCCATTTTGGTGAAGATACCAAGTAACTATGAACCTGTTATCAGTTTGCCATCCATTCCCTATTGTATTATTACTAGCTTATCATTTTTTAATGCAACTTAAGCAATTTATTCCTCAAGGGCAACAGGCATTTTATTTGTAGATGAAACAATGAAATATAAAGTTGTTTGCTAGTAGCAACCTCTTCATTAGTTACAGATTTCTTTAATGTGGAATTATTTAGATGACTTTTACTTCTTCAGAGATTGTGCATATTTACTGATATTGGTGGATTGTAGAAGTTTGAGTAGACTTTTATGATAGAAATGTTCTGAATTGGGCAGTTTTGTCGTTATTGGTGCATGCATTTAGTTTCATTGTTTACTGGAAACATGTTCTGAATTGGGCAATTTTGTCATTATTGGTGCATGCATTTTGTTTCACTGTTTACTGGAAAAATGTTCAAAACAAATTTCAAACACCCTCTTAACAACTGTACTATATTGTCCAAGGAATATAATTTAATACAATCAGGAAGGTGTATCAAAGACCATGTGTATGTTTTGTGTCCAAGGGGCCTATGATTTGAAAACAGCCCCAAGTTAATCTTTATCTGCCACTGGCAAAATATATTTTCTTTGAATGTGGGTTTCAGTGCTGTTTCAATGAATGTGAGTTTCAAGGGCAGAGAAGTTTTAATGCTAAGTCTGTTTTCATTGTGAGATTGCATTGCTTTACTTAGCAGATGTCTTAGTGTTTGTGCTGTAAAACGCAAAATAAAACTTTCAAATGAAGTCCAAATCACCGTAGAAGTAAAGCAGTATGCACATTTGTGTTTATGGTAAATGGGGTGAAATAGCCAAGTAATGGTTCATTGTAATGGCTGCAGGGGGGAGGCTCCATTCGACCATGATTTTGTGAGGGGGAAGGGCAGCAAACTCAAAGACAGCCCCAACTGAACTATACCTCTCAACTGACCAGATTTTCACAGAATGAATAGATTTTTGCGTCTTATTTTTGGTTTGTTCCTCATAAAATGTGTGCTTTTCTGGCAAATAATTTAGGAATTAAGTCACTAAATAATGACAGACACTGAGTTTCAGGCTTTATAACCTTCAGAAAAATGCATGCTAAAGCAAGACCTGTTATTCTATCAATTGTCTCAGTTTATACAATGATTTATAGTACTGTTTGTATGTTCCCCCAGTATATTTGGCCTTGTCCAGATTTCCTGCATTAACAGGTTGAAAGGTATGCGCAAATAAATTGCTTTATAGAATTAGGCATATCCAAACCTCTCAACTGTCCTCAATTTTGGCTCAAAATGTTGCTCATCCCCTAATAATCTCGCCGCAAAATGGCAATTTTGGAAGAAAACGTGGAGGGCTTACAATTAAGAAATAAATGTAATAATCAGAGTTATAGATTACTTTTATTTCAGAAATGCATGTAGATTCTTTTATTTTGTCAGCTGCTCAAGCTAGCAGTACTAATATAAAAAAAGTGTCCCTTCTTTGACAGGTTCCTTGCTGTATTGTGTGGTTATTTTATATTTTTGCATCACATTTTTGGTCCATTTTTCATAAAATTGTGTTTTTTTGGCAAATTAGTGGCAAATCATTAAAAACTGAAGTTAGAAAATAATGACAGACATTTGAGTTTCAGATTTCGTACCTTTCAGAAAATTCATATTAATACAAGACCTACTATTCTATAATCTTTCTAAGTTTATAAGAGCAATATTTAAAAAGTGTCCTCATTTTTGGGCCTTTGTCCCACTTCTATGTATGGCTTTGTCCATATTTCTTGTTCTGAAGTTGAGAGGTATGACAAATGTGTCATGACCATCACAGTCAGCCAGAGACATTTCAAATTGTGACATACTTGTTTCACCCACTCCCCCATGTAGTGACTCTGGATGTGTCCAAGCAAGGCAAGGAGCAGTTATACAGTGTAAATGTGCAGAGTATCCCCCCATCCAAGGTAGACACAAGTGCTACTTTTATTCTGTCCTTGATTTTGCAGAATGTTCTGGTTTCTGTCATATTTTTATACTGTTGATTTATTATTATTATTACTCAGAAAGTGCCTGTTGCTCTGTGTTTAAGTGGCAATGCTTTAATGACCATCAGGTAAGCTTGTCTGAGATTGTATAATGCAAGTAAGCTTTAATAAGCATACTGTTAAAGAATTGTCACATTAAAAGCCTTTCTTTTGTTGCCATGCAGAGAATACTTACATAACTAGATAATGTATAAGCCTTGGGTATTGAAATGCATATGACAGTATTTGTAATAAAGGACAGGATTACCTTATTTTAAGAAGCTCATTACATTTGTTGGAGACTTGCAGTCATCTTTGCAGGCTTTACCTGTAAACCAAACAGAATGCCAATCTATCATGCGTGGTCCATTACCTGTACAGTAATCCTTTAAGCAATGTATCTTGAGCTTGTTTCTTGTTTGCTTTTCATTTTTTACTTTGATCATGTTTTCCCCATGAAACAAGTAGATAGTTGTCAGGCAACAGGTCTTTTTTGGATAACAAACATTTTTACAAGTGGGGGTATCACAGAGATTGCTACTTTCAGCATGTTACTTGGTACTTTAATAAAGCTGAATATAAATTATAATTAGAACTGCAGTGCAAGGAGAAGTGGTTTGAGTTGAGTGCTGCTTGTTTTTCTTATACTTGATTTTGACTGGCATTCCAGTAATGTATTAAAAAAGTAATTTATTTTTTCATGCCTCACAATCTTTTTGTTTCCATTTAGCTATTAAGTAAGCTATTATGCAGCCAATGCATTGAAATATTTTTTCTTCTACACTTCATTTTGTCTTGACTGGACTCTCATAATGACGGTTTGGCACCTAGGGCAGCGTATTTAATTAAAGTTACAATTTTTGTGGTTTTGAGCATAGCCCCTCCCCTTTCTAGTTGGCCACACCCCTTCCCATTGACCTCACCCATTCACCTGTCTCCTGCAGCCCCCTTTTGATTTAAAGTCACCAGCCACCACTGCCTATTTCCACAGTGTATGTTGTTAGAGGTAAATCCCCACTCCATCTGAGATGCTGTTTGTCAAACAATAGAATGAGTTCCTGCTCACAGTGAATGAAAAGGATCAACACAAACATGATGTTCCTAGATATTGGAGTGTGTGTCCATGCAATTGGCTATGGGAATGTTGTCACAGCTGTTTCACATGGAATCAGCTAGGGGAGGGCTGCAATTTGTGCAGAGGTCATCAGCTGATCATGAGCATTACCTAAAATACACATGCTGCTGCCTAAGAAAAGTAGGTATAGGTCTCCACATCCACCAGTGAGGGAGTGAGAGAGGCAGACAGAAGCACTGACAGGTCAGGTAGGGATGGGAGAGTAAAACCTAAGCATGTTTGTGTCACACACCTACCAGCACAAGGTATCAAACACCTGATGACTATGTAGTGCTACCACAGTCCAATGCAGTTGTTGGATGCACCACATAGGTTACCTGTGGTAGAGTCCACAGAACATATATGTGATGGTGAGTGACATCTGCAACAGGGATTTGGTAGCTATAGAGTAGGTGATGTACACGTGCCTGTCTGCATGAACAGGTGCCAGCGTCAACACATCCACACTCTGACAGAGACACACACACATTGACACACTTGGCAGAGCCAGGGATACAGCTCATCACTAGTGAGATTGCCACAACACATTACTGTGCAGGTATCACATGCACCACATGGGTCATACGGAGGTTATATGGGCAAAAGGTATGGGGAGGTGTCTGACATCAGACAGCATGCTTCAGTATGCCATTGGGGTTGTAGTGAGTGTGGATGTGATCATATGCATCATGCAACACACACACAAACACACACAGTGTCAGTATTGACATGCATGGGTGCATTTCTGAATGAGTATGTGGTGGTCGACTGTGCCAGAAGGCTATACAAGGCTAGGTGATGGGTATACCTTGGCATCAGGCCACATGACAATGGTCTGCATTGTGGCTCAGGGCTGTGGTTTCTGCATTTGCCCACACAGGTGGGTATTGTATCCTCCATCCAGTCACCTGTGTGGCTATTGTGTGGCCAATGCTGTGCATCGCTTGCCATGTATGTGTTCCCTAGTCCATGACAGGGACAGTGTCTGGGATATACCCACCTCCCACATGCATGTACAGTGACATGTGGAACTGTACCTGGGGTGTTGGGCCCATGTTGTGTACACAGATTATCATCAGATGTGCCAGTCCTGGCCACTTGTGGCAGGAACTGGTAATGGATAGCAGGTTAACCCTGCACCTACATTGATAGCATGCTAACAGCTTTCCCTGGTGTCAGTGGCATCTGTCCATACAGGGCATGTTTCAGGTAAGGTATGTCCTTTGTGGGCCACATGATGGCACCACAGGTGTTGCAGGTGTCTAGTGGAGAACATGGGGAAGGTTCACTGTTTGCATTTATGTGCCTATTGGACAGATGGACAGGGTGCCATGCCATCTGTAGGCCACTGCAATCACTCTATAGTTACTATCAGTTGCCAATATGCAGTGTACTACACACATATTGGCTTTTGCTTCGGCATGTATGTGTGTGTGTGTGTATGTGACATGGGTTGAGAGTGTACTCTGAGTAATACTGAGGTTAATAACTTTGATTGCCTGGCCATGATGTCACATGATTGGGTATGGCTTTAGACCCCAGCCTCTCGTCTTTTTCACATCTGTTATCCCCGTACACTGGACAATGTGATATAGGGCCACCATAAAAAACACTTGCAAAACCCACTCCACACTGGGCCCAGGTGTCAAACACACCTCCACTCAGGGTACAAGTTACAAATACACACACACCTGTCATGTCTGGTAGTTGAACCCCTACCTAATTAGGTTATTGCACTACAGCACTACGCAGTTATAGTACGCACCATGGAGAATACTGGAGGACTCTTTTCCCAAAGGTGTATTTCACATTGGATGACATCAGCAGGCTGCCAAAGTAGGCCAATGGACATGTACTGAGTGTGACTAGCCTAAAATGCATTGCTCCCCACACAGCCATTGAAACACACACAAAACATCCACAACTGACATGTGTGGGTATAGAACCCCTAACAGAGGTCTATATCACACAACAGCAGTATGCAGTTATGGCACACACTATGGAGATTACTGGGCTGCATCTTTCCCAGAGGTGTATTTCTAGGTGGATGACATCAGCAGCCGTGCCAAAGTAGAGCATACAAATTGTATGGAGTGTGACTACCCTAAAAAGCTTTGCTCTCTACACAGACAAACACACACACAAACCTGCCATCTCTGGGATCAGAACAGCTACCTAACTAACTAACTTATCACACTACAGCAGGTTGCAGTTACAGGACACGCTGTGGAGATTACTAGGCTACAGTTACCCAGAGTTGTATTTCTAGGTGGATGACATCAGCAGCCTTGCCAAAGATGAGCATTTGAATTGTAGGGAGTGTGACTACCCTAAAAGCATTGTTTGTTACACAGACAGACAGACACATACACAGCTACCATGTCTGGATATTGAACTCCTACCTAACTATTTTATCACACCACAGCAGTACGCAGTTATGAGACATGCCATGGTGATTACTGGGATATGACCTTTCCAAGGATGTATTTCTAGGTGGATGACATCAGCAGCTTTACCAAAGTAGAGCATTTCAATTGTAGGGAGTGTGACCACCCTAAAAAAGCATTGCTTTTTATACAGACAGACACACATGCATACACACAGTTGCCAAGGATGGTGTTAGAACTCCTACCTAACTTGTTTATCACACTACAGCAGTACACAGTTATGGGACATGCCACAGGGACTACTGGGATACAGCTTTCCCAAAGGTGTATTTCACAGTAGATGACCTCAACAGGCTTGTCAAAGTGGGGCTATGGGGAAGGCAGTGTGTGTGCATGAGCCATAACCCATTCATCTAGGGGTTGACACACCACACGTGGGCACAACCTGGGTCATATTCCACAGGTACGTGTATGCAGCTGCTAGATGACTACTTCCTTGAACAGTCATGTTGCACAGCTGGCACGTGAACCACATACTCTGTAATGCTGACAGGTACCAGTGGCTAGTATCTGCAGTATGTGACATCTGACCCTCATGTGGTTGTGGCCCTTTGGCTATGTGCTGGGTGGGAGAGCCCTAGATGGCTCCTTGTCACAGTCACCCTCTTTCACATATCTATGTATGTCTACATTTGGCTTATTATAGTCTGTTGTCTTTACATATATGCCTGTATTCCTATCCACTGTGCATGCAAAGCATGTGTGGTGCATACTGAGGAGTGTCTGCACTAGCATCTGCAGCTGCCAGATATGTGTGGTCCACTGGTGTTTGCAGACATGGCCTTCATGTGTTTGTGTGTGAGCATGCCCAGTATGACCTTTCAGTATGTTGTTGACTGACATTGCCTTCATTACTCTAAGTGTGTGGGCATGCCCAGTATGGCCGTCTGTATCGAATGTGTGGATCGAGTCCAGGTAGTTTGTACTGCAGTGCTGACCTTTGTGTTGTACACCTACAGGTAGCATGCTGTCTCTGCAGGGTATCCGTCGGTCATTTGGCATGGACTGTTACTACAATTCTGCATAGGATGGGGGGCACACCTGACTATTTACTATATTTCTACGTAGGATGGGGCACACCTGACTATTTCTACATTTCCACTTAGGATTGGGGGAGGGCACACCTGACTGTTACTACATTTCTACATAGGATGGGGGGGGCACACCTGACTATTTCTACGTTTCTACACTGGATTGGGGTGGGGCACACCTGACTGTGACTACATTTCTACGTCGGATGGGGGGGGGGCATACCTGACACTTGTACACATTTGCTAGAACTGTACTGGTATGTTAGGTACTCCAGTTCAGTTTGTAGTCTTACCTACCATGCTGGCTAGAGGCATACAAGTGTACTACAGATCTTAGCTTTTAATTACCTACATATTAGTTTATGACTTCCTACCCTTCAGAACTGACATCCCACTGCCTGACCTGCTGTAGTCTGTCTGTGTAGGCCAGGGGGGGAGGTTACCCATAGGCCTCATTCAGAGGCCATAGCACAAACTTTGTTTGTGTTTGCCTGCACCTGTCCTGCTGGCTGTGACTGTTGTTGGGTATGTGACCCCCCACCTTGACTGACATGTGTGAGTCACTTACCTTGTGGGTGTCCCAGTATTGAGGGTGGTGCTGCAGGGCTGCCTATGTTGGATGCACATAGTACACTCCCTACACATGGTTAGGCACAGGTAGTGTAATGTTTGGCACCCCTTTTACTGTATGAGAGTCAAAGAGAGGTGTTATTCCCTGGGTTCCTCCTGTGTCAGTGTATGTGCTATGTGTTGCCTCTTTGCCAAGGCCAGGGCATACTGGGTATGCCTCCTTCTGCCTACTGGGGCAGGATCAGGTTGTTCCTCCACTGAGTCACTCTCTGCCTGTACAGGCCTTGGCAATGGTGGGGGGCTGTGTGGCCCTAGCCCCGTGCTGTTCCTGCTGCAGCTGTTTCTGCAGGATCATATTGTGTTGCATGGCACATACAAGGACAATTTGGGTACATGTAGCTGGTGAGTACTGCAAGGCTCCACCGGATGTGTCCAGGCACTGGAACCATGACTTGGGAATCCCAGACATTTGCTCTACTATAATTCTGGTCTGTGCGTGTGCCTCATTATAGAATTCTTGTTCAGGTGTGTGTGCATTTCTAAAGGGTGTCATCAGCCATGGCTCCAGTGTGTATCTAGCACTAGGTGACCGTGAGGGATGTCCCCCACTGGCAAATCTCTGGTACAGCTGCATCAGATGCCAGATGTGGGAATCGTGATAGCTTCCAAGGCAGCCAGCACACGCATTCATTATTCTGTCCTGGGCATCGCACATGACCTGGCAGTTGATGGAGGAGAAGCCCTTGCGGGTTATGTAGACCCTACCCCGTTCACCGGGTGGTGCTTTTATGCATATGTACATGCAGTCTATAGCACCCACTACCTCAGGGTATTCTGCTATTTGGTGGAACAGTTGCATATTGCTGACCAACGCTTCACGGGTGTTGGGGAAATATATGTGCTCACCAACATGTGCTGACATGGCATCCAGGAACTGGTGGAGTACCCTGGATGCTGATGTCTGTGAAATCCCCATCATACCTCCAATTGGCTTTTGGAAGGTACCTGTAGCTAGTATTCTTAGGCCTACACATACCTTGGTATCCACTGGGATGGGTTCTCCTCTGTTAGTTCTGTGTGTCAAGCGTGGCCGGCACAGCTCAACAATTTGCTGTAGGAGGTCCCTGTCCACCCTACAGCACTCCATTATTTCCAGCTCATGTAGCCCCTAGTAGGTTATCCTTGGTTGACAGCATTCACATCCTCACCACCCTCAGCCTCTTCCACAAGTTGTATGATAGCTATTGCAGCCCCTATCATTTTGCTGTTGTGAGTGTTAAAAGTTTCCCGCTTGTTTACACCAATGGTATAGAGTGTGGGAAAAAACAGAGGGGAAGGTGTTTGCTTAGTTTATAGTAGTGTTCTGGGCTGGGCTGGTCTGCTGCCTGTGTAATTGGCTGATTCTGATACATTTCACCTGTATCTAAGCTAGTTTTCCTTGATTACCTTCCTACTGTTGTTTTCCCTTCCCATTGCCTTTCTGTTTAAGCCCAGGGGTGCACAGCACAAACACAGTGCTCAGATGTGCACACTGCTGCTATTTCCTGGTTTAACTTCTTTTTTCTTCCTGGAAAACCCAGTGCACAGCATGCACACCCACTTAGACTTTGTAAAGAGTGCTAGGCAGGTTTAGACATATCTAAGATAGGAGCAAACCCAAGCCACAGGGCTCCGATCCACTTACAGTATGCCTTGCACACCCCCCCATGATGTCACCTAACTCCTACGCTTACACCAAGCTATTCCTACTCTTACACTGTTGGGACCTGACTCACATGCTGGGGAAAACTGGGATTCACTATCCTTCCCCTCATTTGCATAGGATTGCCTGGTAATGCATAGTTACATGTCTTACACTGAGCCTCCCCCCTTAGCAACCACTACTCACTGGCCAGGTTGTGTTCTACCTGCCATTGACTTGCATGGCAGAATAGTGATTTTAGTTAGACTGATTATTTTAGGTTTATTTTATTTTTCCCCCCGATCCCGTTTGCGTGCCGCTGCCCTATGCTTAACCAGCCATTGGCATGCTTACTACATGATATACAGCCTTTATTTGGGGCTGTCACAGCTCCATTTTGGATTTTGCAGAAATGTACTCGGTTACTAAACAAGTACATTTCTGCAGATAGCACTAGTCTTGCACGGTCTGTTGCAAGCTTCCTGGATTGCAAAATCACCTCATTTGCATGGATTTCACCTGCAAATGGGGTGATTTGCATACCAGGGCTTAGTCCGTGCAGGATTAGTGCAGGAGCGCTCGTGCATGCCCCTGCAGGCTGTTCCTGGATTGCACGGCAGACATTTTGCCTTCTTGAGCTCCTGCACTGACCTTGCAGTCCGTGCAAGCTTTTGAGAATCCTGTGATTAAGCTCTGCCCATTGGAAGTTACAGTGCAAATGTCCTGAGCTCCATTGGAGTTAATGAGTTAATGTTACATGACTGCTTAAGGTGAGTTGTTTGCCTTCAGAGAATCACCTTGATGTCATTTTATCTCCTGGTTTGTATTATTCAGCGTTTTACTTTGCTGTTTCATGAACATGCATCCTGTGAATGATGCATGTTTGTGACTAAAATAAGGAACTGCCCAGGTGAGTCAGTTCTCAGCTACAGATAAGAATTGACATGTATGAGTACTGAAGACATAGTGTGCTATCTCAGTGGGAGCTGCCCTCAGCTGAATGACTGAATGCTAATTTAATGGTACATTTTTGTGCAACTATTATTTCTGCAATGTCTGAACTGTGCTCATTCTTTTGTTTGTCTTATGAGACTGCAAGAGCATTCATAACACAGAACTGTATAGAGGCATGTCCCTATGAAATGCATCAAAAAAAGTGTAATGATTCAAATATTAATGTTATTAATATTCATGATCTAATGACGTATTTATTTCTTACATTTTGGTAATCAGGTAAGTGGACTCGTCAACAGTCCATTTCAACCATGACTCAAGCCCAATTGGCATAAATTATGGAGTCAAACAATGCACTCGAGTAGCAAGTATCACGTTGTGTATTTACTTAGAAGTAAGTATACTTATTACAACAAGAAGGTCTGAGTTCATGAAATGATATGGTTACATAACATTTTGAAACAATAACAGTATGGCATGCAGTACTGTTGAGTAAGCAGGACTAGTGATAACATGTATCAGTAGACAAGACTTTGCTAATTAATAAAATATAAAAAAGACTAAGTAAAATAATGACAGAATGCTAAAGGTGAGATCAGTTGATATATCTGATATAGAGCAGGCATCATGAAAACAAGTGTGATAGTGGGTGAAAAACTGCCTAGCATAGTGTTTACCAGCAAGCTGAACACTAAAATATACATCTGGGATTCATAAAGAACCCTAGTGCCTACTTTAAGGTCTGTGGTAGAAATGCTCTCATTCCGCAATGAGAAGATTTCTGATTCAGAGACACATGAGATGCAGTGAAGAAGGCCTCACTATCAGTTATTCCCATGTCTCTGAATCACTGGTAACTGTCATTAGTACAGATCAGCACTTTCCGAGGGTAGCTAACAGTGATGGATACATCATGTTAGCCCAGTCACCCCCCATAACTCTGTCACACACAAACACACAATATAACATACACACACACACACACACACACACACACACACACCATATACACTATACCTTTCCTGTTGTCAGAATATCCATAATGCCTCCTTTTTTTCTGTTCTGGTAATTTACAGATGATTACAGTCCATCTTTAATGACACACATTTGAGTTTTATACACCATATCCTTTAGTAAATGCATGCTTGTGCTAAAGCTGTTATCCTAGCGATTTTCTACATTGGTAGGAGGAATGCTGATAATCCCTCTCTGATTTTGTCCCATGATTACTTTTGCTTTTGTCCTGATGACTTGTGCTATACATACATGCATAGAAATATTTCAAGCATAGGCATTAATGCCCATCTAGCCTGCCAACATACCAAAACACTTGTTCCCATAATAAGTGTCCAGGCTGTTCTTAAAAATATATAAATTAGTACTTGCTTTAATGTAATTTGGTAGTCTGTTCCATGCATCAGCTGCTCTCTCAGAGAACCAGTGAGTACACCTCATTCCTATGTAATTTTTGTTTAATTTCTCCAAATCTTTTGGGTTTCTAATGACAGGAAAAGATCCCATTCCTAAGTCAAAGTATGATTAAAGTTCATGAAATTAGTATTGTTTCAATCTTTGATGTTAACTGGAAGTGCTCTTTGCAGCACCCACAATGTGCCCGGTAAGAACTCCTGCAATCCATACGGAGTTATATGCATTGGTAGCATATCTAAGTACGACTGCAATTTCTTTTTATAAGACCCATTGCTGCTACTACTATAGGAACTGTCTAGGTATTCTTCCACATTGCCCTCATTTCTACCTGAAAATCATGATATTTTATTGCTTTGTGTCTCTCTGTACATAAAATAATGGAGTCACTGGGTGTAGCAACTTCAATGATCAATGCTACTTTTTTTTTCATGGACTACTATATCTGGCTTTCTTGCATCTGTTTTTTGAACTGTTGGTAATGCGTGATCTCATGTGATATGAATGTCATCATTTTCTATAATGCTTTGTGGCTCATGCTTGAAGTGTTTTTCATCTACTTCAATATTATAATGTTTGTGTAATCCCCAATCCAAAAATTGTGCCACATTATTATGCCTTTCAGTATACAGTCTTTCTGTCATTAGTATATCACAACCAGCAACAAGATGTACAACTTTTTCCAATTCTTTTTTGCAAAACCTGGATTTGTCTTTCTCTCCTACATGTTTAATGGATTTTATAAACCAACATGTACAAAGTCCACTGTCTTGGGCCGCCAATATTAACCTTTTGTCTTTTGGTTTAAATTTCTTAACCATTCCTGCATTTGATCCTAATCAACGTGAGGTTATTCCAAGAATTTTCTATACTTGTAGCTATATTTATGCATTTTCCACATTTCTTTCCTTCTCATCTGGTCCTTTGCCTTATATTATTTCTTTTATTTTTTTGGCACATTCATTTTCTGCCTGATTTTTATTTACTTCTGCTTTGATTTCCATTTCCAATTGACACCGTTATGCTGATGCTAAACTAAACAGGGAAATCATCTTAGACTTACTCTCTTCATGTTTTAAAACTTCCACTATGTTTGGATATTGTGAGGTCATTTTTCTTAATATGCTGTGTGCATAACATACTCAGACAGGCAAACACACACACACACACACACACACACACACACACACACACACACACACACACACACACACACACATGCACACACATACAAAGACAACGTTTGGAAACAACATGAACAAGTGCTGATGTATGAGTGTTCATATTCTGATGAACTGATGTCCACAGTAATACATTTATCACACAATCTGAATGTCTAGAGTCAGTATTAAGCGTTAACAAATGTAAAAATACTTTTGTGCTCTTTATTTCTGTATTGTAGTTGACATTAGACCTATTACTGAGATATCATTTTCAAGTGCATTGGTGTAGGGCACACATGAATCTGAGTAAATACGCATTCAATCAACAAGTCCCTTCCTTTCTGTTGTGTTTTAAGAAGCATTTTGATGAGATGGAGAATAACTGGGAAATAACCATAGAAATATATGCCAAACACCTCTTTACATATTGCATTGCCAAACAAAGGCAACATGTTTGCCAGTATATCAGAGTGGAAGTGATGTGCATGCTATATCTTTAAGAAGCATGTCAAGGCTATACATGTACGTATAAATTCCAGACACGTGCAATCCCCTAGTGCCATTTTGAAAGAGCCAGGTAAAGAGCATGCAAGATCGCAGTTGTTTGATTGTATATAAGTTATTAAGTTAAAGTCAGTCAACTTCTGTAGTGATGTGTTTGTTTAAAATAAAGCTGCTTGAACAGAACCCACAAAGACTCTTCTATTGTGTCCTAGATAGGAGAGCGACATGGTGTCAGAACCAGGATCGCAGAGAACAATATTCAGAGCCATGAGGTGCAGAAATGGCAGTGAGGGTAAAACTGAGAGAAAAGAGCACAAACAGAACCAGAAAAGAATCAAAGGTAATGAGAAATAGCACAAACTGTTTATCTGATATGAAATACAAAAGGGGCATTACAAGGGCACAAACTGCATTATTGAGCAAGCGGAAAGCATGAAAATTTTGTTAACCAAGAAAATGTTTAAAATAAAGGTATTTGATGAAACAATTAACAGTAAAGCAAAAATGAGCATGTTTAGAGCAAAACAAGTGTGTTTAAGGCAAAACTGGGCATGTTAAGAGTAAAAGGAGCACAAGAAAAATACGTTGGGCATGAAAAGGGCTTAAACAAGCAAAACGAATATAATAAGGGACAAAACGGCACATTAAGCAAAAATAAAGCAAGGCAACTGTATGTGTTTTGGCAAGGTGCTGTGTTTTGGCATAACTACGACTTCATATTGTATCAAGGGCATAATTAAAGTTATTCGAAGTATCTCAAAGTGTGTAAAAGTGCTTACAGAGTGTACTTATTACTATGCATGTATTTCAAAGAGTTGCTTTGTGTAAACTGCAACTATTTCATAAAAAACAGTCAAAATATAGCCATTTCAAAATGCTCGGTGTGTCTATTCACAAAGTGCTGTCATTACAGAGTGTTTCTTGTACTGTAAAGAGTTGCCTAGCATGCTGCTGCCATTTTGGAGATATTTCAATGTGCTGTATACAGTTATTCGCAGAGTGCAATTACTTCAAAGTGTTGCTGAGTTTTGGGCAAGAGATGTTCGATTTATTTGCATTGTGCAGTTATTTGATATGTTTCTTACATTGATAAGAAGTGATTTCTTGTAAAAGACAACATTACAAGAGTATTACAGTGCCCAAGAGTTATTCAGTCACATTGTGAAGTTGTTGAAATGTTTCTTAAAATAGCAATAAACAACTTTAGCAAAGTGATGATAAATGACTTTAGCATTTTAATCTTTCAAAATGATATTGCAAAAGTATAAAGTGATTGAGAAGTTTATTTCACAATGTCCAGTTGTTCGAAAGTACTATGAGTTTGTCCATTAGTATAATTTCGAAAAGGCCAAAAGGTATACATTCAGAACTGTAAAGGCATTGGACAAAGTTACAAATACTGGGTAATTTTTGGCATATGTGCATGTGTGTATGTTTGTGCTTATTTGCGAAACTCTTCACTGATATGTGTTAATATGGCAGATGGATTTTGAAAACCCCTATCACTTGTATTTGCTCAGACTATTGCAGAGAATTGGAGAATATTTGTGCAAGATTATGATATTTTTATACAAGCAGCTTATGCAGGTAGAGATGCATGCACCAGGGCATTCATTTTGCTAAACCTAGCTAGGTCAGTGGCCATAGAAAGAGAGCTTTCATTTATGTATGCACCTGCAGTATATGAAGGAGAAGTTGAAAATCATCATATTGTTGTACAGGCTGAATCAAGGGAAGGACCCAAGTGTTTGAAGTGCAAGTTCAGAGAAATGTGTAACCCCCAGAGGAATATTACATTAGAGAAGCATTTGTTTTACACAAGAGATCAGAAACCAGGGGAAACATTTGCAGCTTATATAACTGACTTGAGAAACAGAGCTAAAATGTGGCAGTTTGGTGACTTAAAATATTAGCTGATAAAGGGCATGCTTGTGTGTGATATTAATAGTGTTGCTGTGAGAAATAATTTACTTCATGACAGTGATTTAACATTGAGCAAAGCAACAGAAATTTGTCAAATCCATGAGGTGACAGAAAAACACGCAAATATTCTTGCGAGTGACAAGATCATGGTTTCAGTTGGCTCCAGAGCAAATGTAGATAGTATGCAACATGTGGCAAACAAAAGCAGGCCCAAGCATGTAGCAGCTACAGGGTATCCAGGAAAGACACGTGGCTTTCCAGAAAGTTCTAAGAAAGGACTGCAGTCAAGCTCAATGCAGTTCAAGCATGAATCACAAAGCCCAAGTCTAGCTTTATTTTTTTAACTGTCACAATTGTAGTGCAAATCATAAGTCTAAAAGAGAGAAGTCTTTAGAATTTGGTCAACAATGTCACACGTGTAAAAGATGGAACCATTTCCAAAAGTTTTGCAAATCAAGAAAACCTCACACAGTTGTAAAGAAAGGTCACACAAAAAAGCAAGTTGATCAAGTAGTGCCCAAGCAGTCAGCTTTCTGTGTAGATGGTGTATCAGTGCTTGGTGAAAGAGCTGATGCAGTGAATTTATTGATAAGAAGTGAAGTGTTTTGTACTGTCTGGATTAATGGAAAATATACAGAGCTCAAAGTAGACACTGGTTCATATTGTAATGTTATATCAACAGACACATTTGCTAAAGTGAGAACTAATGAACAACTCAATGAGGCCAGTTGTGCGAGACTTGTTGCTTATGGAGGTAAAGAAATTCAGACCGAAGCTTCAGTGATGCTTTCACGTTATTTGGCCTAGAACTATTACAACTTGCTATTCTATGTAGTCCGAAGACCAGTGCAATCTTTATTGGGTCTAAAAGATAGCTTAAGAATGAATCTGCTTTCTTTTGCTGAAGAAGTTGATCAAATAAGTGCATTTCCAAGTTCTAATTTTTCTAAAGCTATTTTCTCAGAGTATGCTGATGTTTTTGATGACAAGTTAGGCGAACTTCCAGTTGTGTATTCTATGAAGTTAGGCCCAGATGTCACTCCAATAGTTATACCAACAAGAAGAGTTCCAATAGCTATGCAGGATAAAATTAAAGCTCAGTTGGATAAAATGGTATAGCAAGGTGTGATTTGTCCAGTCACAGAACCAACTGAATGGGTGTCATCCATGGTAGCCACTCCTGTCCTGTGTTTTAAGTCAGATATACCTGTTGCTCAGGCTGCTGCAGAGAGATTGACCTACTGCCAGCTGTAATATTGAGAGAAGAGAAGTGTTTATTCTCATTTTTTGTCTGCATTTTTATTTAATATCTCTGTAATCTGTTCAGCTGTACTTCTTCTTCTTCTTCTTGTGTGTTATAGCTGTATATCTTAGTGCTGACCTCAGTTGTAGTGAAATCCTTTGTCTGGAGGCCTTGTCTGTTTTCTTAGTGGCAGTAAGTTTTCAGAACTGGTTTCATCTGGCCAAAGTATTCCTGCATCTGTATTGTCTGGTTTCTTTCCTGTGTTTTAAATCAGATATACCTGTTGCTCAGGCTGCTGCAGAGAGATTGACCTACTTCCAGCTATGATATTGAGAAAAGATAAGTGTTTATTCTCATTTATTGTCTGCATTTTGATTTAATATCTCTGTAATCTGTACAACTGTACTTCTTCTTCTTTTTGTGTTAATTGCTGGGTCTATATTAGAACACCAAACATTCAAAATGTCGAGTGTTCTAATATCGAACCCTATCAATCGAAAATTAAAAACATCGAACATTCAGAACAGCGAATGTTTTCCAAGGGAAAAAAAATGTGCTGTTCCAAAACACATACACACAACACAAGCACACCAAACAAACAGCAATCCACACACACACATACACCTAAACTCTCACACATAACCCTACACTAAACTATACATACACCACTAACTACCCACTTACCTTAACCCAAACCCTAACCCTAAGGTCCATCACTATCGCACAGTCACCTCACCCGTGCCCTAACCCTAACTCACCTACCCTGCCCTAACCCTCACATCCACACAATGGCACACTTACCTGCCCCGTGCCCTAACCCTAACTCACCTAACCCGCCCTAACCCTCACGTCCACACAATCGCACACTTACCTGAACCCAACCCATAACTTTCCACCAGAGTGCTGAAAATACCAAAGCAACAAAAACGGACAACTGAATTCTTTCCCTAGGAAAAAAATTTGGTTTTCTGTTTATTCGATATTTTCAGCATTCACTGAAAACAGGTTGAAATTAGAACACTCAAGATTTTGAATGTTCGGTGTTCTATTATAGACCCTTTTAGCTGTATATCTTAGTGTTGACCTCAGTTGTAGTGAAATCCTTTGTCTGGAAGCCTTGTCTGTTTTCTTAGTGGCAGTACGTTTTCAGTACTAGTTTCATCCGGCCAAAGTATTCCTGCATCTGTATTGTTTGGTTTCTGTCCTGTGTTTTAAATCAGATATACCTGTTGCTCAGGCTGCTGCAAAGAGATTGACCTACTGCCAGCTGTGATACTTAGAAAAGATAAGTGTTTATTCTCATTTTTTTGTCTGCATTTTGATTTACTATCTCTGTAATCTGTTCAACTGTACTTATTCTTCTTCTTGTGTGTTATAGCTGTATATCTTAGCGCTGACCTCAGTTGTAGTGAAATTTTTTGTCTGGAGGCCTTGTCTGTTTTCTTAGTGGCAGTAAGTTTTCAGAACAGGTTTCATCCAGCCAAAGTATTCCTGCATCTGTATTGTTTGGTTTCTGTCCTGTGTTTTAAATCAGATATACCTGTTTCTCAGGCTGCTGCAGAGAGATTGACCTACTGCCAGCTATGATATTGAGAAAAGAAAGTGTTTATTCTCATTTTTTGGCTGCATTTTGATTTACTATCTCTGTAATCTGTACAACTGTACTTATTCTTCTTCTTGTGTGTTATAGCTATATATCATCGTTTTGACCTCAGTTGTAGTGAAATTGTTTGTCTGGAGGCCTTATCTGTTTTCTTAGTGGCAGTACGTTTTCAGAACTAGTTTCATCCGGCCAAAGTAATCCTGCATCTGTATTGTATGGTTTCTGTCCTGTGTTTTAAATCAGACATACCTGTTGCTCAGGCCACTGCAGAGAGCTTGACCTACTGCCAGCTGTGATATTAAGAAAAGATAAGTGTTTATTCTCATTTTTTGTCTGCATTTTGATTTAATATGTCTGTAATCTGTAGAACTCTACTTATTCTTCTTGTTTGTCCCCACTCACCCTCCGTGTTCTTGCTTTGGTGTTAGTGTTGGTGGTTCTGGAATTGCCCACCCCTCCTGTAAGTCTGTATTTGAAAACTCCTCCTGAGTCCATCTCATTTGCTCACTTAACTGAATACAGTGAGATCATATTCTGAGTCTAGTGTTCACTCTACATAATACAGAGAGAAGATTTGAGAAGGCCAACCCACTTAGGTTCTTCCTTCCTCTCTCCTTGCACTTTACTAACAAAAAAAAATAATAATCTACTTTTACTATATTTGTGTTTCCTCCTACTTTATTTTGCTTTTGCCTCTTCTTAAAAGTACTCAGTTTTATTTATTCTGCTGCACTTATTTTTGCTTGGTAGTAGCCTGATTAAATTGTAACTGTTATTCTAAGTCTTTTGGTTTAAGCACTTGGGCTTCATACCAGTTGTTTTACATTAAGAAGGTCTGTGGTCTGCACTGTTGTGGCAGGACAGGTAGCTTACATCCTTCTAAGCTGGGAATTGCTGATTGAAAGCTCGGTGTCTGCTATTCTAAAAGTGTATTAGTTCTGTTTTAAGCACTTGGGCTTCAGGCCAGTTTTTCTACATTAAGAAGGTTTGTGGTCTGCACTCTTGAGGGAGGAGAGGCTGGATTCTGCCCTTCTGAGCTGGGAATTTCTTGTCACAGGCTTATTGTGCCTGCTTATTCAAACTGTTTCTTTCTGAAATTGGTGCGCCTTGTTGCTGTAACATAGGAAAGGATTCAGGCCTGTTGAATCTAGCTTTGTTTGTATAACTTGAGCACTGATCCAGACCATCTTTTTTGGAGAAGATTTCCCTGCACCCTAGTAGCGGGAGTGTGCAGTTAGAACTTGTCTGATTGAAGACTGCTGGAACAGAGCTCTGTTTTGAATTTTTTTCTGGTTAATTGGGTAACTTGTTTAAATCAGATTGTTCATTTTTTATTGTGTGTGTGTGTATGTATGTATATATATCTATATATATCTATATATATATATATATATATATATATATATATATATTGAACTTTATTCATCTGCTTTTACTGTATTTGTGTTTCTTCCTACTTTATTACTAGGGTCATTGGCTACAACGCTGAACTGAGATATATAGCAATAAGCATACTTTTATGCCATTTAAAGTGTTTTTTTTATTGTATCTGCTTTATTTTCTGAAAGAAAAAAAAATATATATATATATATATATATATATATATATATATATATATATAGATATATAGATATATACTTGTATCCCGCCTTTCTAAGCTAGTATAGTCCAGTTTTCAGGTTAGTGCTGAATTCAGGGCTGTGTTACAAATCTCTGTGTTTGCCCATACCTTACCTGGATAGAAGGAAGTTTCTTTGTTCACCTGTGAGAGAGGGAAGCTTTGAGCAGCCTATCTGTCCCTGGATGAGTGGTTTCAGCCCAGAAAGTAGTAATTTATTGGCCATTTTGGGATAATTTCTATCTCTTTCATTTCCCTGCTATAAAAAATGCATTTGCCCGGTTTTGCATACCGGGCAGTGCCAGCTAGCTATTGTGTAACTATTCCCAGCTCCACAAAGTCTCCTCTTCAATTTTTCCCTTGGAACTAGACAAACTTTCAACTTAAACACTCAAGCCATTCATTTCTCAGCCTGGCACTTGCTCAAAACTCATAGAAAGCACTTACAAACCCTAGAACTACAGAAGGACAATGCTCTCTATTCGACCTCACCAGCCATTCAGTAAAACAGTTTACTGTACCTATCCAGGCATGTCCAAAGGGCAGTTTCATGTGTACTTTCCAGTCCAACTGGTGAATCTGGGCATTTTGAGGCAATGTTACAACTGCCTCATGTACACAGACAACCCTCTCCTCCTACCACCAAATACTAATACATGCAAGAGATGCAATTATACAGCCAAACTGGAAGCTAAGCTCTCTCAACCCAAGACTGGATCAGACAGTCAAGAGGAGAAGGGAAATACTGGCATCACACCACCAGTCTCACATAGACTCATTAAACCAGCACCAGCAAAAAACACACGTAAATACATGAAAATATACTCTGAGGCTCTAAATAAAAATCTGCAGAAGCAGCAGAGCCCTCCAAAGCAGACATCCAAGCAACCTCCACCCCCCAACACAAGCCATGAAAAACATACTTCACAAAACCAGTGTGGCACACAATCACAGCCCTCAGGGCAAAATAACATACCCAACATACTAGTAATAGGTGACTCTAGGCACACTGATGTCCCACTCACTAGGTTGAATAAGGACAAGGTTACTGTTAGCTGCCTGTCGGGCGCCAGGATCCGCCACATAACACAAGCACTCAGGTCACTCCAGAACAAGTACAAATATGACTCTGTCATTGTCCATGTTGGTGTGAATGACCTGAGCTGTACCTCCCTGGACTACATGAAAAGAGAAATGGAAGAGCTCTCTGATCACTTAGCCCAGGCCGGTATGACCCTGACCCTGAGCAGCATCTTGCCCTCACCAAGAATGATACCATGGTATAAAGAAAAAATTATCAATTTCAACAGCTGGCTAATTTTCTGGTGTCATTCAAAGGGGATCTAGTGTCTGTCTGCCTGGGATGACATGCTTGACAAGCCATGCTGCTTCACTAGAGATGGCTTGCACCTGTCACCCTTAGGCTTTCGAATACGGGCAAAGGCTCTTGCCACTCCCATAATGCCTTTTTTAGGCAAAGCTCAAAAGACAAACCCACTGTCATAAATAGCACAAGTAACAAAAATCTGAGGGTAATACTACTCAATGCCAGAAGTCTAAACCTCAAAATGCACACACTCGAGGCACTCCTCAGTATGGGGAAAATTGACATATGTGCAGTAACAGAAACCTGGTTTAAGGCTCCAGAGAGCACCCCAGCACTAGCAGGCTACAACTCATACCATACATTTCAGCCATAGAACCTAGACAGAAATACAAAAGGCGGGGGAGTATCCATATTCATCAAGGATACCCACACCTCCAGGTTAGTGGCACAGCACGATGCTTCAGAGATTATCCACGTGAAACTAACAATGGGCAAAACTGCAATTCAAATTGTTGCTTGCTACAGATCACCCTCCATGTCCCAGGACCCCCATTCCACATTTCTGGAAACACTGGGTAACATAAAGGTCCTACCAAACACCCTAATATTGGGAGATTTCAACTACCAAAACATTAACTGGGAGAAATACTCAAGTACTAACTCCCTTGCTCAACGTTTACTAGAATTTATAAACTGAAATACCCTGGAACAACTGGTCAACACTCCCACCAGAGGTGACAACATACTGGACCTGGTCATCACCAACATGGGCGACTGGTGTTCCACACCGGAGGTCAACCCCTCACTGGTTAGATCTCACCATAAACAAATCACTTTGGATATCCACATTCTGCCCCCACCCCCGGACAAGGAAATCACCATGAAAAGCGTTTCAAAAGCAAATTTCACGTTACTTAAGATAGAGGTGGAAAGTTTTAAAGCCCCCTTGCTAAAGGATAATGCTGTCCAAGCTGCAAAATCCTTTACTAATGCACTCTATGGGCACCTACAAAAATGCATGGATCGTGCTATCCCAAGCAAAACCAAGACTCACTCCTCCATGAAAAGGAAACCAGTCTGGTGGACCCCTGCCATAAACAAGCTATACAATAGAAGGAGGAACCTAGTACAGAAAAGAGTAAAATCCCAAGAAGGGAAGACATCCCTAATCAGTATCAGCAAGAAACCACGATCCCTCATAAAATCGTCCAAGGCGAGCTTTGAAAGAAAACTTGCCAAGGACTCCAAAGATAACCACAAGGCATTCTTTAGCTATGTCAAGAATCTAAGTGGCAATGCTCAGATCTGCTTGGAGTTAGTGCAGAATGGCACAAAGTACACTGAACCAACCAAAATTGCCAACATCCTGGTAGACAGGTTCAGTGCAAATTTCACCCCCCTCTCAACCCCAAAAGGGCCCATAACCATACCAGAAGAATGTAGAGCCCCTGAAATCACAGGCACTCAGGTTAAAATAGCCCTCTCCAAAGCCAAATCACAGCATCAATGGGACCGTATGATGTCCCAGGCTGCGTCCTACACAAGCTCAAAGATGAACTAACCCCTCACCTAAACACACTGTTCAAACTCAGCCTCTCCACAGGCTACGTACCCATAGAGTGGTGCACAGCAATGGTTATTTTGCTCCACAAAGGTGGAGCCACAACAGACCCTGGGAACTATCACCCTATAAGCCTGAATGGCTAGGTCTGCAAGGCTATGGAGTGCATCATCATGAAACTCATTAACAGAGACATTGGGAACCTTCAAACTCTGGACCCTAGCCAGTTCGGCTTTTGTTAAGGGCAGATCATGCCTCCTAAACCTGGTGGACTTCTTTGAGACAGTTACCAAGGCTATAGATGAGGGAAAGATGGTACACTCAGCCTACCTAGACCTTGCAAAGGCCTTCAACACCATTTCCCATTCTGGTATTATAGACAAGCTCACCAGCCTGAAGATAAACCCCTATGTCACAAGATGGGTTTCCAATTGGCTCACGGACAGAACCCACATGGTGAGAGTTGCGGGAGCTAGGTCTGATTCTAAACCGGTTACATGTGGCATTCCCCAGGGCTCAGTCCTAGTACCCCTCCTGTTCAGCATATACTTCTCAAAGGTACAGACAAGCACAGGAGGACTATGGCTGACCAAGTTCACAGACGACTGCAAACTAGGGGCTATAACTGACTCACTGGCTGACACAAACATCCTCCAAAAGGGTCTCACTGAGATGGATACCTGGTGTCAAAATCATGGCCTCAAGCTAAATGCCAAAAGGTGCATAGTTATTCCCTTTGGAAATAACAAAGTACCTACAAACTACCACATAGGTGGTAGTCCCCTAAATACAGAAAATGTAATAAGGGTCTGGGGACCCAAGTAGATAGTAATCTCTCCTTTGATAATCACATTGCCAAAGTGGTTAGAAAATCCTTCTATGTGGCCCACCTAATCACAAAAGGGTCTGCATCCAGATCAAAAGAGGTCATTGTGCCCCTCTACTCATCCCTCATCAGACCCATCATAGAATACAACGCCCCATTTGGGATGTACCTTACAAGACACCTACAACAGCTGGAAAGACCACAGAAGTACCTCACCAAGGGGATCACTGGCCTCAAACAGATGCCCTGTGCAGCTCAACTGAAGAAACTCCAGCTGTACTTGGTTGCATACCGCCTGCTCAGAGGTGATCTCTGCCTGACATACAAGGCCATGAACCCAGAATTGATGGACATGCTCCCCCTAAAGAAAACCTTATCCCCTTGAGCTACACACTCTAGGGATCTAAACCTCACCACAACAATAAATAGGAAGTGCTGGAAGGATAGATTCCTGTCCCAGACACTTCCCATGCTTTGCAACAAGATTCCAATCTACATAAGGCAGAGCTCCTCGCTAGCACACTTCAAGAGAAACCTTGACGAGAGGATGGGAAACAGAAAGTTTACCCTGTGGATCACTTCAGTGGCTGTGCTGGACAGAGGCACAGGGAACTAATCTAAGGGGGCGGTGAAAGCCAACACATTCTGGCTAGGCTTATAAATGCCTTCGGTCAGATAGCCTAGTACCTACCTATGAACCTATGAACTAGCCCAAACTACAGTATACTCAAATTGAGAAAGAGCTTTTGGCAATAGTATTTGCATGTTCCAAGTTTCATGATTATATTTATGGTCGAGCTATTCAGATTGAAACTGACCATCAACCTCTACTTACTATTCTAAAGAAACCTATCTATGCATTCCACTCCAGTGAAATTACAGAGAATGATGCTCAAATTGCAAAAGTACAATTTCAAAATCATCTACACAAAAGGCAAATTGCTCTATCTGGCTGATACCTTATCCAGATCACCCAGAAATACAACAGAACAGCTTGATGCACAGCATTTTGACTTTGATCTAATGTCAGTATTTTTCCATCACTAGACTTGATGAGTTAAGAGATCACACTCAGACTGATCCAATTTTGCAAAAGCTCAATCACTACATTACTGATGGATGGCCGTCAAAACAATCTAGTGTACCACCTGAAGTGAAAACCTATTTTCATTACAGATATGAATTGTTGATGGAAGATGGTATTATTTTCAAAGGTCGTAAAATTGTTGTTCCTGCTTCCTTATAACAAGAATATATCCAAATTTTGCATTGTGGTCACCCAGGATCTGCATCCACTTAGAGAAGAGCAAGGCAATTAGTATTTTGGCCTTCATTACCCAAATACATTGATAGAGTTCTTTCTTCTTGTTCACTATGCAATAGTACTAGACCACATTTGCAAAGAGAACCACTTCATCTAAGTCCACTTCCTGAACTACCTTGATCTACTGTAGCAACTCATCTCTTTGAGTGGAACTATCAACACTACTTGGTTTTGGTAGACTCTTATTCGAATTGGCTTGAGATTGAGCTGCTATCTAGCCTAACATCCACTGCTGTTATTACTAATTTGAAACATCATTTCTCAGTTCATGGTAGTCCACACAAACTTTTTTTTGACAATGGTACTCAATTTACAAGCCAGTTATTTCAGAAATTTGCAAAAGAATTGGACTTTGTACATGTCACTAGTAGTCGTGAATATCCTCAGTCAAATGGTCTAGCTGAATGTGCAGTGCAAAGTGCAAAGCAATTACTTGAAAAGCAAAGTGTGTCAATATCAATGTGTTCTTGAACTTGCTTAATCTCAGAAACATACCCCGTGATGATATTCTTGGCTCACCTGCTCAAAGACTACTTTCAGGCAAACTAGAACTACGCTACCCATTACTTCGAGTTTATTGTAGCCTAAACCTGAGAACAATAAAACCATCAAGGTTTAATTATTGAAGAAATGTAATATCTAGAAATCTAGTTATGACAGATCAAGCAGATTACTTCATCCATTGAGGGAAAGAGAGACGGTACAACTCCAAACAACAAAATGTTTTGATTTAATAGGACAGATTACAGGCATCTGTGCTGAGCTGAAATCTTACCTGGTAAACTCTGAAGGTGTGGAGTATAGGAAGAACCACAGACATCTTCTTCCTGTACCAGAATCAGCATCACCATCACAACATTGCTTATGTGATGTAGACTCCAAATCTAAGAGAGAATCAGACACTATTCCCATACTAGAAAGTGTTCAAAATTCTGATTCCATTCCAGAAACTGATCTGAACGTTCCACAGGTCAACCATTTTGCAGAGACAGTTCCAGTTGCTAAATCTTATTCTCAGTTATATGTCACATGATATGGATGAGTATGTAAGCCTAGTGAGAAATATGCAGCAACATGGACTTGATTGTATATATCTGTATATTTAGTATTGTATAATGCATGACATAGAGTTGCCTGTGATTTCTCCAAACCTCATAACATTATACAATCTATTTCTCGAAGAGGGAGGATTTAGATCAGAGTGCAAGTGATGTGCATGCTATATCTTTAAGAAGCATGTTAAGGCTATACGTGCACATGTAAATTCTAGCCACGTGCAATCCCTAATGCCATTTTGAAAGAGCAGCCAGGGAGAGAGCATGCAAGATTGCAGTTGTTAGTTTGTATATAAGTTACTTAAGTTAAAGTCAGTAAACTTCTATAGTGATATGTTTTTATAAAATAAATCTGCATGAACAAAACCCACAAAGACTGTTCTATTGTGTACTATATAGGAGAGTGACAGTCCATGCAAGATTCACATTTCATAAATAAAACTTGAACTTGAGAAGTAGTTATGAATAAATGCTATGTGAGAAATAGCTGACAGATATGATGCCGTTTATGCAGTAGTTTATATTGGAAATCTTGTGTCATAACGTTTATGACATTAAGAACTGTTGCTATTGCCTTCCTCATTTGCGTGGAGTTAAGTGACAAGTAAACGTGGTTGTTTGCTTAAATGAAAAATAGTAATATTTGTAATGGCTTGCCTTCCTTTGGTGCAGACAGGATAAGTGGTGATGTAAAGCACTCTAGACAGTACTGAGTGTAAACAATACACGTGCTGCCTAGTTTTCTGTGTGGCAGCAGGTGTAAGAGTAGTGAGTTCCTGGTCAGATTACTGATAACATAGAGTTCAAAACCAGCTCATTCAATTTTTTTACTGATGATATTAGGGTGGCATTACCTTTGTAAATGTGATAATTGCTGTAAATGTGACAAGCAATGGCTACAGTTAAGTTTGTGTATTACACAATTTTTTTCATTAATGCTTACCTCTATAGAGTTGTACAACTCAATGCAAACCACAATTTAATTGTGTGAACAGCTTTTTCAAAATGACAAGGGGTGGTACATGTTTTGAAATTATTATTTCTGACACAGCAAATATGCTGTTTGTGTCTCATCATATATCCTGAAAAGTGCGTGCTATATGCTTTGTCATAGTAAGGACAGTTTGCAGATGACATTAGATGCAGATTTTATCCATCCTCACCTGAATATGTCACAAACAGAATCTTGATTTTAAAACATTACACAGTACACAAGCACTGATAAACTATTGAGTTAAGGGAACATGTTAGTATTATCCAACAGTACAGTCAGGTCAGTCTGCAGACACCATCCATAAACCTAATAGATACACACAGGTACAGAGGAGTTGGATGGATGGGACAAATACAAGGAGAGATTAACATACATCTGACAGTGTTTTGTTTAATGGTGTATTAATGGCCATGTTTTTGGGCTGTTGTCATTATTACCATTATATGTTGTATAGCATGAAATGAACGACATAGGGTAGAGACGGCTTAGGAGAGGGACAGCAGGCTTATGGCAAGCGGAACAGGGTTAGGTAAATAAATAATAGTAGTGAGGATGATATCACTTCAGATACTCATTGTTCAGCAGTGCTCAATATATCTCCATGAAAAATCATGACTTTGGAAAATTGTAATATGTGTGTGATTAAATAATTACTACACATATATCATCGCAGTAAAAATGATGAGAGATGCATCTGAAATTGAACTCTTGAAGCTACTGTCAAAAAATCATCATTCAAGTGATTTATGTCAATACTGCACAGAGCAATTTGCATTTTGTTGTACTCAGTCTAAATAACTGCCAGAGCAACTATTTAAAGGTAGTGCCTTTATTCTGGTTTTAATTTGTGTCCCTTTAATGCAGCAAGTTTAATCAATATGGCATGGAGATAACTGGACTGGTGCTGCTGATGGCAAAACTCACCAGGTTTTGCCATAGGACATGAAGAGCCATCAACCGTCACTCAACATTGGTGCATGATGCCAAACTCCATGCAAATGCTGAGGACAAAAACTGAAGACTGTGTTAGGGGCCATTTCTGGGAATGTGTGTTGTGTGTAATTCTATTTTTTGACCAAATTAAAGGTGTGAAAATAGGGTAGATAGGTAAGTAGTGAAATGAGTGGTCAAGCAAGAGTGAAAACAAGAGTGAAGCAGTAAAGGAACTTACAGGAGGGAATTAGGAAAGAGTCATAGCTATCCACCTCTTTAACAGTGTAATTTGATCATGTATAGAAAATTGGATAAATTTGAGTTGTCACCACAACACAGATGGGTGACAATAATGCAATAATGTTGTATAGCCAATTGGACCGAATCAAGTGTGTCAAAAAGACATATATGCAAAGTGGAGAGCTATGTATGGGACACATTTTTTTTTGGGAGATAGGTGGCCATTTTCTTTTATTTCAAAAAGAGATAAATGCAGGGGGGGGGAGATGTAGGAATGTCAGGGTTAGGTAGGTAGGTATGGTAGGTGAGGAAGCAGGTGCAGACAAATAGGACAAACAAGACAGACACAGGGACTGTGATAGGCACAAAAGGTTGTAGAGCACCATGATTGGCACATGCCTGTCAAGCATGGGAACAGTGAGAATTTAGTCCTGTCTAGTCCTCATCCTCAGAACTGTCATCACTGTCCCCTTGCTCAGCTCCCTGTGGGATTGTTTGATTTTTTCTGCATTTGAAGGAGCTACTTCTTCAGAGAGCAGAGGTATGCACCAATGCTATTTTCTAATACCTCAGGCACCATCCTTGGCATCTCCTGGTGAGCGATGTAATCCTCAACTCCATCAATACTCCCAGGGGGTACCACACCACCAGTTGTCAGGGTAATGCTACCTGCTGTTGATGGCCAGGTAGTGCAGGGGCTGTGGAGGCAGTACTGCCAGGCTGTGTCCCAGAGGTGGTGGGTGTTGGTGTGGCAGCTGATGAAGGGTTGGCAGGCTGTTTGTTGGTAGAAAAGTATGACATCAGAACAGTATGTTTACATATATAAAACAATAAAAAAGAGAGATAATCAGTGGGGTGAGACAAAAAACAAGATAGATGATTTGAACCATTATATTTCTCAGAAATTCTTTATTACAATTAAATATACTTTTTTATATTAGCTATAGAGCTTTCACAATCCAAAACAGGATTGTGAATTATAACACATAATCCTTGCAAAATGCATATATTACATATATGTTTTTAAAGATAATATGGATTAAGTTAACAACATGGCATTAAAGCCAATTTTGATGAAATTATATTAAATAATGATACTTTTGTATTTAGAATGTAGTTATTACTTTTGCGAATTAAACCCACCAAATCTGAATACGTGATTACTCTTGCCAATACAATTATCTAGAGCTATAGAAGAAAGCATGCATGCATGCTTGCTTTTACTGCTAAGATTCGTATGCTTAAGTTGCTAGTAATATATGAAAGAGCAGGCATTTTAATACTGTCATGTTCATTTGTGCTGCATACATACCGCTTGCCTCTCTGAGTCTTTCTAATCATTCAGAGTTCTCCTCCCTGTTTGCTAAAATTTCATGAGCAGCTGGAAAATAAAGAAGGAGAGAAAAAGAGACATGAAAAGCATTATGCATAGCAGTGTTGGCTAGTTACAGCGTTCTAGATCAAGTTTATTTATCTGTATACTTATACAACTGTGGGATGTCAGCAGTTCTAAACTCATCCAGCCACTTGTTGATTTGCACCTACTAGCACCATTTCAGGCCATTATAATGGTGCCTGCATTGCTGCCCAGTGCATGGAATGCTAGATGCACTGGAGACAGCCTTGGCTAGACTGTTCCAAGCCTCAGCCTTATACTGAGAACCGGTATAGTCCCCCTGCAGTAGCGTACAGCTATAGCACTTTACAAGGAGTGCAATGAATATTGTTGACTCCCCTACACCCCATCTTTCTGCCCTGAATTGGGTAACATCCTTACCAGCTCCTGCCATGTCATGCCCAGGTTCTCCAACAACAGTTAAAGTGTTTTCCCACCAATTTGTGATATTGCTGTATAAGGCCAGTGAGCAAAATTGCACAATCATACCAACTCCGATTGTACGATGTTAAGCAGAGAGCAACATTGCCAAACAAAGAGGAAGACATTTTATGAAATAGGAAGGGTAATATGACAACTGGCATTAATTTATGGCATGTGTCCTGCTATACATGACAACAGTTTGTCCAGTGCTCAACAATGATATGTTAAATGACTTGGCTTTTAGACCTAAATTTGGGGGAGGGATCAGTTTTATGACTTGACACATATTTAATGGGGCCTTACAGACTGATAAATCTAATTTGCACAATGTGGGTTCAAACCTATGTAAAATAGTGAATACATATATTTCTGTGCAGGTGTGTTTCCTCATTGCCAAAGAAGAAGTGTTTGCCAAACATGGTCATTAATAATATATACACTAAAGAGTGAGTTGTGCTATACTTCACTTAACCATGTATATGTGTGGTATACTGGAGATTCACATACCTGTATTACTTTCAAAGTATATTGTTGAGTCCTGGGTCAGACCATGCAATACATTCTGTTTTACAGCTATACTTGTGTTATGGGAGGGGGTGTAGATGACTGTCAGTAAACTATGACATCCATCCTATGCCTGAAAATACTTTTTTAATTATAGATCCATAATTGTCAAGTTACACCAGTTACACATATAGTACATCTGTATGCTCAATCAACCTGCTATATGTAGAATTATCTTTATTTTGTTATTATTCTTAAAAATGTGAGACATCATTAATACATAGTGTAGTGTGCTGGATTAGAACCCTATCTCAGATGTGTTCTGGCAATGAACTTACACCTGGTTCCACAGGAGAAGGTAAACAGCAGGTGTTCTTTGTTTCAATCAGTACTGCCCAGCGTGCTAAGAGTCTCGCAATGCTGCTTAGCCTGTTTGCTTGACAGAAAACAAAGCGAGTAACAATGTTTCTTTTGTATAGGTCACGTTTCTTTTTTTCTGCAGCATTGAACTCTGTTGATGCACAGGTGAGTAGTGCACAAATGAGAGAGGCAAAAAGAATATGGATTATTTTTGTTCATACTCATTATGATCGCTCCTTAGTAAAAACACACACTGGAACTCAAACTACAGTCTACCAGTCTTATGTATTGTTTACCTCGGCATCTTTATAAGTTAGGCTACACACACAGTTGGTTCACAGGTGTAATTCATTCTGTCATTGTTATCCAAGGTGCTGACTGCACAATGCCACTAAGAGTGATTGTGGTTTCTAAGGAAACTGACATTAATTTTTAAATATTTATGCATTTGACCATATTTGCACTAAGCTGCATGCCATGCTAATGTTAATAACAAAAGAAAAAAGTTAAACATGTTAAACATTTACACAGCTCTGGATTTGAACTATCAGAGTAATAACTTTCCAAAACACAGTTGGAATATGTTATGCCTCTTTGCCATAGACACAACTTTGCAACTGTGCATACAAGCAATTCACATCTCCTCTGCTGTATTAGCAAGACATACACTTTTACATTCTCAGTTGGTTGTACATGTGGGGCTTACATGTTTAGTGCAATGAGTGATCATACAACCATTTTGAATAAATTTTCCACAGATGCAGCTCTGTCTTCTCTTTGTATTGTGTTCATTCTTCCCTTGCTTGTGCTGTAATTTCAGACATGCAGTCTACAGTGCATTTTGTACCATTGTCTTTTAAATGTATGATAAAAATACATGACAGTGAAAAACCTTTTCAGCAAAGGCAGGAGAGTTTGGCTATTAATGAACAAAAATGACAAATGTGCTGTTTTGTTTCACTTAAAAGCTTGCTGAAGTTAGTTCCACACTTTGGAAGTGCAACATCATTGATACACCCACTGCAGGGGAGGTTGTCTGAATTGCTGTTGTACTTTCCTCTGTTTCACACTAAACATTTACTGGTGCAAGCCATTAGCAACTAACATTGATGGAGAGCATACACTATGTTTGCATCTGCTACACAAAGTCAAAAGTTTTGTATTCAACAATTCTAATGAGTTTATACTTGAGCTACATCTTCTCAGTGCTCAGAGGGCTGAATATACGCTATGAAAAGGTAACCATGCAGTTAGGTAACTTGAAGGTGAGGAAACTTGTGTATTTGTACAAAACAAAAGATTGGTATTTATTTGGATGTTATTTATCTGCAAAGAATCCTTACAATTTTGTTAATGTATAGTTGTATTATTCAAGTACATTCTAAATTTTGAAAAATGTTACAGAAGTTTTTATATATACAGCAGGGAGTGGAACGTTTACCTGTATGCACTTCTTGTACTTCACTGCTAGCATAGCCATTTTTGGCAGGCATTTCAACTTTAGATATAGACAGATTATACATCTAGCACAATTATTATTTTTATAATTTGAATTTATTTTACATTGTTCTATGTTATTGCACAGAAATGTAATATACGTGCCACTGACACATGTTTTATGCTTCTAAGATTGCCCAGAGCCACCTCCAGAGGAGTGGTGGGTACAGTGGGAAGTGACTGGCATTCACAAATTGACTTTTCTATTGTAAATGTGTATATATCCTGATAATTGTGCAGAAAACATATATATAACTCATTATGTGGTACTTCATGGTTTGTATTAACCATCATGTGTTTGTTTTTTGGGGTTGGGGGAGGAATCTACCATTCTGGGTTCCAAGAAGAAAAATGTGTTTCAAGTGCTTTTATGTTGAAAATGTGTAGGCATCCTGATATTTCAGTGGGAAACACATTACTTATGTGGTATTCCTTGGTTTGTACAAATCTTAGTTTGTGTGTGAGGGGGAGGTGGGATAACCACATGACCTTCAGTTTTACTAAATGAAAAGTGTGTTTCCAGTGCATAAAGTTGACAGATGTGTACATAAGCAAGACAGTAGTTATGTGATATTTATGTGTTTTATCCTTCTTGATTGTATATCACATAGCCTTATGGCACCCAAGCCTACAAATCCATGTAAACCCCCTTTCAGTGACTCAGAAAATGAAGCAATAATCCAGGCATTGAGGCATCATGGAGTCTTTCTCTTTGAGAGGAGACATTGGGGATATGGCTGCTAGAAAGGAGATTTGGAACCAGATGGTCAGTGATGTCAATGCAGTTGGAGGTCGCAGCAGAAATTATAATCATGTCCGTCATCAGGCCACTAATATGATTTCATCAGCCCAGAGGAGAGTAGCTGCAGCTACCCAAGTCAGCTGGCTACAGGGGATAGTCCTGCTACTGAGCCCTCACTGACACCAAATGAAGAGTTTCTGACACTGTCAGTGATCTAAACAGCTCAGTGGAAGCTTCACAATGAGTGCTTGATGTCAGTGCTGATGTGGCTGGGAGGACAAGTGTATTGCATGAGCAGCTTCCAGGTAAGCTTACATATTCCAAGTTTTATATTTGCTTGTATACTAAAATATATAATTTGACTAATACTTCCTGTGATTTTTTTCTGTACCTATTGATAAGTTAATAGAGTTTCACAGCAGAGTTGTTTAGTACACATGAGTGTGGGTGGACATCTCAGCCAAGTTTCAGTTTCAGCTATTTCTTACAGGACATATAGGCAATTGTGTATTCTCTGTCCCCTTGTGTTATTCCCACTGTGATAGTTAATTGCTGTCCTTTCCTTGCTTTATTTCTTCCAGGACCATCCTTCCTATAAAGTGTGGAGACATCTGCACATGGTAAGCAAATGTTTATTTCCTTATTAATGACCATTCTATAGATTTATAATTATCTGTATGTGTGAGGAGGGTGTAATGCATGTCTGTGTCTACAATTGTGTGACTAGTTTTACTTTATCATATAAATTGGTTTAATATTTAGTGTAGTACTAATTTCATTCTTGTGTTTGTTGCTTACAGGTGATCCTGGCAGTGGAAGTGCAGGACTCCTATTGCCTGATGATGGAGTATCTGTAGGCTCTGATGATGATGTTGGTAAAACAGAGGTACAGTAGAGATTGCAGAGGTTGAATCTGATACTAAGGTTGTGACTCCACATCCACTGTATTCCCTTCAGAGAAAGTCAGTATACCTAAGCATACCCATTCCAGTGAGCCCTCAGATAGTTTACAGGTTGAGAGTGATGCACTTGATCAGGGTAGTGTGGTTACTGTGGCTTCAGTGCCAGTTGACTCTGGCTGTAGCCACAGTGTGGGTGAGGTGCCACTTAAGAGGGTTAGTCATGGTGCTAGGAGAAGGCCTGTTGTTCACCTTCTACCTGATCCTTTTGTGTTATTAAGTTCCATTCGGCATATGCTTAGGGCTGTCATGGAGGCACAGACATGTTTCTCTAGGGACTCAGAAGACATACTTAGGGTTCTAGATGTGGCATAGGCTGACATGTGTCACTGCCTCCACCATGTGGCCAATTTAATGGATTGGATGAATGATATGATGAATGGGTAGTATCTGTGATGCAATGTCTACCAGGATGGGAATGACTTCCACATGGCCATAGGTCAGCATCATCATCTGCTGTTAGCCAACATGTCTGTACGTGATCACACTCTCATAGTGGCACTACTTCCACTGCTCCTTCAGTGATTGAGGTGTCCACACCCAGACATGGTAGGCCAGGGGGTCATGGTTCTGGGAATACTCAATGGGAGAGCTCATCCAGCAGACATCAGTGACACTTATCTGACCTTTAGCATGGATGTGCCAGTGCAATTCCTGGCAAAGACAGTTCTCATGGTTGGGGGTGACAATGATGAACTGTTACCTCTACCATGCATGACTCATACCTGTCTGGCATGCCAGGATAAAGACCAAGTACAGAGATTAGCTGTGTTCTTGCAGACACTCACACACATATTTCCCCTTGAGTGCCCATATAGAGACATACACACATAACAGGTACATGCATCATTTGTGAAGCTTACTGCTCATTCTCTCTCAGTGGCCATTTGATAACTTATCTAAATTTCTGCCTGCCTGCCTGTCCTTCTTTCTCACACACACTCACTACCTTTTGTGTCGGCCTTGGCCTAATGCCCCAGTAAACAACACCCTGTGGGAATGATGATAACTGTGCCATATCTTCGATCCCATCTTTTGGATTCAGGGATATATACATCTTTTGTCTGAACCCAGGATACATAGCTGACTGAATGCTTAATATATACGTGCTTGTGATGGTCTTTTAAAAATTGTATAACTTTCTTACTGATTTTTGTATTCTGTGTATCTTTGATGCATGAGACCTATTAGCTGATAGAGAACACATCTATTGACATAAGTCAGTGCTGTCACACATTGATGTCATTGCTGTAAAATGTACCCACTTTCTGCTTAGGTACATTAGCATGCAGCAGTATGCAAGGACATGCCATTCATTTGTGTTCCTAGCCATTTATTTCCCTATTCCAGGTTCAACACTTACCTTGGTGGTCCGGCAGTTACAAGAGTTTAGTTTGGGACTGACTCTGTATGATGCAAGCAGTACACAGCCATTACATGGGTAAGCAAAGGTTGTGAGCTTTGCCTGGCATCAATTTTACTGTATGTATGCACATAGAATAAATACTGCACCCCCTTAGGTAGTGATCATGCATGCTATCCATTGACTCTTGGCCAGGGCGAGGGCATGTTGCGCACACCTACATATAGCTACACCTGCAGAGGCTGGTGGTTCCCCCTCTGACACCTCACCTGCATGTGGCTGTGGTGACTTTGCCAGTAGTGGTGGGATGCATACCCCTTCTCCTCGGTATTCCTGCTGAAAATATTTTCTCAGAATAATATTTTGAAGGATAGCACAGACAATGACAATTTCAGCACAAGTATGGGGATTATACTGTAGGGCTCCCCTTGATGTATCTAGGAACTGGAACCATGACTTCAGCACCCCAAACACACACTCTATGATATTTCTTGTTTAAGCACATGCCTCATTATAGCTTTCTTCAGTGGGTGTGTGTGCATTTCTTATGGGTGTCATCAGCCAGTTTGAGTGCATAACCTGCATCACCCAGTAAATGACTGGGATATCCCACATAGAAAACCTCTGAAAGAGTTGAGAGTTGTGCCTGATATGGGAGTTGTGGTAACTGCCAGGGTTGCCAGCACTTACATTCAGGATGATTCCCTTAGTGTTACACATGACCTGGCAGTTAATGGAATGGAAGCCCATTCTGTTTATGTAAGCCCTTCCCTGGTCCTCGGGTGGCACTTTGATTTCAATCTGCATGCAGTCTATTGCACCCACGATATCAGGGAAGTGTACTAAAGGGTAGACATCCTGCATAACTGAAGCTCTGTCCTCCGGTGTACGGGGAAGATATATGTAGTCACTTGCATGTAGGAACTTCAGGAATGGATGGAGGATCTTGGATGCTAATGCCTGTGACACCCCTAGCATATCCCCTGTTGGTCTTTTGAAGGTTCCTTGAGATAATCTTCTCAGAGCTGAACATACCTTAGTTTCCACAGGTATTGGTTCCCCTTGGTTTACCCCTGCTGTCATTTGAGGGCGACAGAGGTTGCTGAGTTCCTGTAGTGTGTCTCTATCCATCCTGTGGCACTTTACAATTTCCATCTCATGCAGACCATGAAAAGTTAAACAAGGTCTAAAGATCCTTCTCCTTGTTGGCCAAGGTCTATTAGCAGCAGCAGCAGCAGCAACATAGACTTGGGCCTATTGCACATACACATGCAGAATAGCAACAGCAGCCCCTAATATTCTTCCTGTGTAGAGTAGTTTCCATGACTGTTTTCCAGTAGGTTTTGGAATTTGAGGCCAAAACCTGCACTGAGTGTACATGATTGCTTTATAGCTTGTTGCATAGCTGCTCCATCTTGGATTGGTTGATTCGCATACAGTTCAACTGCTAATGCAGTAATTAGAATGTCATGATGTTTACCACGTTGGCATGGCTCTACATGATGTATAGAGCTGCTTTCTGAAAACACACTGGCTTGCTACCATGTGTGCATTGCATCATGCTGTGCACACAGTTTTAGTGAGCTTTATTGAGTCTGCACCATAGATTGTCTATAACTCAAGTTACACTTCTTTGCTAGATTTTATTAATGTTTAAATCAGCAAAGCATAAGACCCTATTTTCTTTCATTTGCGGTCAGTTATGAAAACCTTTAAATGAAAATATAATACTGCCTGATTTGTGGTACATTTACGGGACAGATCACAGCAAGAGAATAGGGAAATGTGACATTAAGGAACCTATACCATGTTCAAGGTCATAGTAGTGCACAACCCACTGAAGAGCACCCCATATACTATGAGGGACATTATCAAACTGAAATAGCTGCACTATTGTAAAACCATTGTGCACAGTGTAAATATACAGGAGCAGGGAGGACAGCAGCTCATCAGGCACTTCACTAAATACTGTCCAGCATGCATGTTTATCCATTGTGGAAAAAGTGCACTAGAGAAAATGATGCTACATTAAAATAAAATGAGTGTGGTACAAAATACTGGCACTGATGAGTTTGGAAAAAAATGTGGAAGGATTTCATGGCAGCAATAGAAAGACAAAAATGATCATATGTAAAAACCTGTCCTATTTTCTTATATTATCTGCTAGTTTTAATCACTAGTCTAGCTGTGCTTATTATACATTCTAGACCTATATTAAAGCAGAAGTGGATCAGACATGGCTTTATATGCCAACACAGGCTAGTTGTAAGATGTCTGTAAGATAGAGAAAATAAGTATAGTTCCTGTAGTCTGACAGGAAAGAGTATATAGTGCAATATTTATTCTCACCATTAGTTATCCCACCATCGGCCCCAGAACTTGGACCAAAGCTCCAAAGGCAGTGGTGTTTCCATATTCATAAAGGATGCGCACACCTCCAGACTGGTAGCCCAACATAACGCATCTCAGATAATTCAGGTGCAGCTAACATTGGGTAAGACAGCGATTCAGGTCTTAGCCTGCTCTAGGTCCCCAACCATGTCCCAAGACTAACACTCCACATTCCTAAGCACCCTGGAGAATATTAGGGTCCAACCTAACACTCTCATACTGGGCGACTTCAACTACCCCCCCCCCCCCATTAACTGGGAAAACTACTCATGTACCAGTACACTTGTCCAATGTTTCCTGGAATTCATTAATTCCAATGCCCTGGACCAGCTCATTCTTACCCCCACTAAAGGTAGCAACATCCTTGACCTGGTCATTACTAACATGGGTGACTGTTGCTCTACACCAATACTCAACGCCTCCCTGGTTAGATCTGATCACAAACTAATCACCTTGGAAATCCACACAACCCCCTCCCCTGCAAAGGTAGCCACCATGAAAAACTTCTCCAAAGCTAACTTTGGGCTCCTAAAAACAGAGGTGGCTAACTTCACAACATCCATGTAAATGGAGAATAGTTGCATGATTGCCGAATCATACATCAATGCACTGTACAAACAAGTACAGAAATGCATGGATCTCGCTATACCTAATAGAACCAAGACGCTCTCCTCCAAAAAGGGAAGCAAATCTAGTGGTCCCCTGCCATAAACAAACTCTACAACAGAAGGAGGAAATTGATGTGGCATAAAGTGAATTCCCAAGACTGGAAAAACTCCCTTATCAGCCTCAACAAAAAGTTAAGATCTCTCATCAAATCCTCTAAAGCTAGCTATGAAAACAGAATTGCAACAGATAGTAAAGACAACCCAAGGACTTCTATAGTTATGTAAAGAATCTCCATAGCAATAGCCAGATTGGCTCTGAGCTACTGCACAACGGTACCTCTTATCCTGAGACAACAGATATTGCCAATGTACTGGCTGACAGATTCAGTGCCAACTCCCCCCCCCCCCCAAAAGGACCAATCACAATACCAGCTGATTGCCAGGCACCCAGTATTACTGCTACACAATTTAAAACAGCATTGTCCAAAGCCAAGAATACAGCTTCTATGGGATCTGACAATATCCCTGGCTGTGTTCTACATGAACTACAGAGTGAACTGGCACCTCACCTGTGTGCCCTTTGCAGTCACAGCCTCACCTCAGGCTTTGTCCCTACCAAATGGCGCACTGCTACAGTCATCTCTCCTCAAAGGAGGAGTGACTACAGACCCTGGGAACTATCACCCCATTACCCTGATGAGTCTGATATGCAAAGCTATGGAACACATCATCATGAACCTAATAAACAAGGATATAGGGAATCTCCAAACTCTGGATCCTACACAGTTTGGTTTTGTGAAGGGTAGAATATGCCTGCTCAACTTGGTCAACTTCTTTGAGTCAGTCACCAGAGCTGTGGATAAAGGCAAGGTGGTTCATACAGCCTACCTTGATCTGGCCAAAGCCTTTGACACCACTCCCCACTCAGGAATCATAGAAAAACTCATTAAGCTAGGCATCAACCCCTATATCACTAGGTGGGTTGCAAACTGGCTCACAGATAGAACCCACAGTGTGAAAGTAGCTGACTCCAAGTCAGACTGCCAACCAGTCATGAGTGGAGTCCCACAGGGTTCGGTCCTGGGTGCTATCCTCTTTGGTATCTACTTCTCTGAAGTCCAGGCCAACATGAAGAGACTCTGGCTGACAAAGTTCACAGACGATAGCAAGTTGGGAGCTATTATTAACTCCCCAAGTGATGTTGCCATCCTACAGAAAGGCCTCACTGAGACCAATGACTGGTGTCAGAACCATGGCCTTAAGCACAATGCCAAAACATGTGTCATCATCCCCCTTGGGAAAATCCCAGTTCCCATGAATTACCACATCAATGGTAGTCCACTTGCACAGAAAGCATTATAAGAGATCTGGGAACACAAATTGACAGCAACCTCTCTTTTGACCACCACATTGCCACTGTGGTCAGAAAGTTCTTCTATGTGGCACATCTCATTACTAATGGTTTTGTATCCAGGAAGAAAGAGGTCATTGTCTCCCTCTACTCTTCCCTCTTTAGGCCAATCATCGAGTACAATGCCCCATTTGACATGTACCTCACTAAGCACCTGCAACAACTAGAGAGGCCACAAAAGTACCTCACAAAGAGGATCCTAGGCCTTAAACACTTGTCCTATATTGACAGATTCAAAAAACTCCAGCTATTCTCTGTCTCATATCGCCTATCTAGAGGCAATCTCTGCTTGACTTACAAAGCCATGTCTGACCCAGCTCTGTTAGAAATGCTACATCTAAAGAAATACAAATCCCTCCGCACCACATGCTCCATAGACCGCAACCTCATTACCACAATCAACAGAACATGCTGGAGGGACAGGTTTATAACCCAGAGACTGCCCATGCTATGGAATAGACTTCCCATACATGTCAAGCAGAGCGCCTCATTTGCCCTCTTCAAGAGAATTCTTGATGAGTGGATGGGAAATAGACAATTTGGGTCTATATGATAACATCGAAGGTCAAAAACTTTGAATGTTATAATATCGAACCCTTTAGAGCAAAAGCTGACAATAGCGAAGCCTCGGAACATCAAAATTTTACCTAGGGTAAGATTTTGGTGGTCCATTCCATGGCTTCACTCTTTACAGCACTGTGGTGCAATGGTTACGGAGCGGGTTAAGGTAAGTGAGTGAATGGACTGGGGTAAGGTGAGTGTGCGGTAGTTAGGGACTTTAGGGTTAAGGCGCGGGTGAGGTGAGTGTGCAGTAGTGACAGACTTTAGGGTTAGGGGCGGGTTAAGTGAGTTAGGGTTAGGGTGCAGGTCAGGTAAATGTGCGATTGTGTGGGCATGCGGGTTAGGGTGGGGTAGGTGAGTTACAGTTAGGGAGGGGGTAAGGTGAGTGTGTGATAGTTAGGGACCTTAGGGTTAGGGTTGGGTTAAGGTAAGTGAGTAGCTAGTGGTGTATGTCTGGTTTAGTGTAGGGTTTTGTGAAGTGTATGTGTGTGGATTATGTATTTTTGTGTGCTTGAGTTGTGTGTATGTTTGTCGGAACAGCAAATTTTTTCCCTGGGAAAAAATTTGCTATTCTGACTGTTGGGTTTTCTGGCATTTTGATTGAATGGGGTTAATATTATAACATTCAATGTTTTTAGACTTCGATGTTATAATATAGACACAGAAAATTCATCCCGGGGATCACTCCAGTGGCTCTACTCGACAGATGTACTGGGAACTAAGGTCGGGTGGCACGATGCCAGGGTAATCCTATGGGCTAGGCTTGTAAAGGCTCCAGGGCCATTAGCCTAGTACACACCTATGAACCTATGAACCTATTTTCATCAGGAAAGCCAACCTCTTGCTTCCAGAGCAAGGTAAAACAAGTTTTGTTAAAGACTGCTACTCAAATGATTATTTAGTTTAATTAATTGATAGGCTCGAGAACTTATATATTTGGTGAAAATACTACCTCGGATAGGAATGAAAAAGACTTCCGGATATGAGAGAAGTTAACAACTGGGGCCAGAACACTTAGTGGACTCTTATTTGGGGATTGTTTTCTTTGAAGAACCCATGTTATTTAAACACAGTGCACAATGTGCACTGTCTTTCCTTAATAAAATACATTGTTTGAATAAACATTCAGTAAACAGTTAAGATATCTGAATAAATACAGTAGTAAAAAATGAGACAAACGTTATTGCTCTTCTAGGAGAAAGTTGCTACTGTAAAGAACTGTTTATCATTATCTAAGTTTTAAAGGTATGACTGAGTGACAGTATTACTGATTTGATAGTCCTGACTCATCTTTGTCCTTTCTTATAAAATCTTTGCAAAGGTTGAACTTGTTCTGAATCATTCATAATTCAGACTGCTAGTTGATCCCGATTCTTTTTTCAAGAAAGGAAGTTATATTTCCTTGATAATCATTGGTCAGTTTGTGACTTTTACTCTTGGTGTTTTATGTGTGTGTGTGTGTGTGTGTGTGTGTGTGTGTGTGTGTGTGTGTGTGTGTGTGTGTGTGTGTTAGCCACTATCTTTGTACCTGAGGTTTGGCACACGGCACTGATGATCCCACTTCACAAAAGCATCCCCACCGTTGATCCCAGGAATTATAAGCCCATAGCAGGGCTAGTCTTACTTGTATAACTGCCCAGATAAACTATGATATTAAAAATCTCATCAAGCTAGACACACAGTTGCCTGTCTTTGTCAAGGGTAAATCCTGTTAAATGACTCTGGTTAACTTCTTCAAAAAGGTGAAACTGGCTATTGAATGCAGTCATGCAAGCCACAAGATGTACCTTGGCCTGACAAAGGTTCTTGACACCATCCTTCATGGTAGTATAGTTATCAAGCTTAATGCATTACAAATAGATGTTCAAGTGGTAAGTTGGATGGCCATCTGTCTAAAAGACACAACCCGTACAGTGCTGGTATTAGGCACCTCATCAGAGAGTATGAAAGTGACCTGTGGTATCCACAAGGCTCAGTGTTGAGATCCCTTTTGTTTTACATTTACTTTTCTGCTGTCCAGATGATGAACCAAAACCTCTTGCTAACCAAATTTTCAGACAGCTGTAGAATGGGAGTCATTGTGAAGTCCCTCTTGATGCTCAAGTCCTTCAGCAAAAACTTACACTTGTAAATACTTACTTTTCTGAAAATGGGCTCAAATTAAATACTAAAAAGTACAATATAGTCAAGTTTGTTAGTCAACTCCCTCTTCCAGCATACAACACAGACAACACCCCCCCTTCAAAATGACAATGCTCTTGACCATGGAATCTTGTAACTTGGGTCAGTGATATTCCCTACTTTGTTAACTGTGTAATGACAGTAGTCAGAAAATCCTTCAGCATAGTACAGCTAATTTCCAAAGAAATATCATCCAGATCTAAAAATGACATTATCCCCTTATATTTTGCATTGTTTAGGCCATTTATTGAATGCAGTACTGCCTTTGGGGTGTAACTGTCCAGACAATATCAAACTACTAGAAAGACCCAGAACTTCCAAACTAAGAAGATCAGTGTTTTAAAAACCCTAGTCTACTAGAAATGAATTGAAGCACATTCCCTTTAAGTAGGATCTTACATACTCCCTAGATAAGATGTATACCTTGCCTTCCCTGCTATTAGGGGTATAGTGGGCCTAGATCTCTTGTATCTTCATAAATCAAATAGTGTCACAAATCATAGAACCAGGGATCTAAATATTCATCAGCAAATAAATAAAATGTAATAAAAACATAGTATTCATATGACGTCCCTTCACTTCCTCTTTAATAGACTCTCACGACAAATTAAGCAGTATGAAATACTATCTTCCTTCAAACAGAAGCTGGATGACTGTATGCGTATTCACAAATTCATACTTTGCTTGAATGGACTCATCTGCACTGAAAAGAACTAACAAGACATAAATGTTTGCAAGGCTTATTTGCCTTGGCTATCTATCTATCTATCTATCTATCTATCTATCTATCTATCTATCTATCTATCTATCTATCTATCTATCTATCTATCTATCTATCTATCTATCTATCTATTCATCTATCATTTGTGTCAGATGTATCCACAAGACTTCAGATTTGAGTGTGTCAGATGTATCCACAAGACTTCAGATTTGAGTGTAATGTAGCTACAACAATTCAGATTTGAGTGTAACTAACTTTGTGTGCTCTTTTCTTCCACTTACACTGCAGGTCACTGTCTATTTTTATTATCCTGCATTCACTGGCTTCATGTCATTAGGGATGCACATTCCCTCCCCCAGGTGTCTAGGCCTTCAAATGGAGGGGCAGGCTCAGAATCAGTGAATCAATGCTACCTCTCTCGGTAAGGCCAGTCATCTTACCTACATTTGCTAAATCCTGAACTGAAAACTGTATAAGGGCATTCACATCTTTATTTGGAATTTTGGTTTGTGGAATTTATTTCACCATAATTTTACTGGTTAACTCAATATTCACACTATCGTTTATAAGTTGTAGTAGATGGACTGCCACTTCCTTGTCACTTCCCGTCTCTCTCAAACGTCTACTACCCATGATATTTCTTATATTCTGCTTACAATACATACTTCTGCTGTCTGCCTGTCTCTCTCTCTCTCTCTCTTTACAAATAATGCCCTTGACAGCTGTTAGATGTTTCCTACATCTGCTATCTCTCTCTCTCTCTCTCTCTCTCTCTCCTCTTTCACATTACCAATCCTCTTGCCAGCTATTGTCTTTCCTAGATGACAGTCTGCAGTTGTTCTCTGTCTGTTTACCCTTATCTTCACTTACTTCCTTTCTGCTCTTCCCAAATATATGTATGGTTCTTATCTCCTCATAGTCTTTCACATGTGCTGTTGTTGCCTGGTTTACTCTTCCATATGTACTTATGTCCTGTTGTCTGTATTCTTCTTAAACTTGTTTTGCTACATGTTCTATATTCTCAGTTAAGCTGTTCTTGCCTGCTGCACTTATTACCATTTACATATTCACTCTTTCCAGCAGTTACCTCTTAATTCATATTTTTAACTATCTGTCTCTAGTAGTATGTTTTCCTTCTTTTGCTTTATCTTTTTGTTTTACCTTACTTTTGCACTTGGTTTTCCACAGATTGTCTCTGTTGGAGACTTAGTGCTGGCTTCTTCACTCTGCCTTGCTGCACTTGGCTCCATTTAACTTGTCTACCCTCCCTCCATTCCTACCCATCCCTGACATTACTGCTTTTATACTCTGCTTCTTTCACCCCCTTTCCCCCCAACTAATAAGTTTTTGTAGAATTTTGTAACTTCTCCCAGATATATCATTTCCTTCCCCACCCACTATTGACGCAACTACAGTTGCACTTCATATATCAAACTAATGTATTTGCTTGCTGTACTATAATAGTTTCTACAAAGCCTGACAATGTTAAAGGTTACTATCATCATCATCATCATCATCATTATTATCATTATTATTATTATTATCATTATTATCATTATCATCATCATTATTATAATAATAATAATAATAATTATTATTATTATTATTATTATTATTATTATTATTATTATTATTATTATTATTATTATTATTATTATTATTATTATCATTATCATTATTATTATTATTATCATCATTATTATGCTAACCCTATGCCTGCTTCTGCTCTCCTCATTTATTTATGCTATCTAGATAGTGCAATTCACCTACTTTTAGAAATCCACAACTTTCCATCTCAGGACCTTTCATCAAAGTTAACATGACTCCATGATGGATGTAGCATATACAAGCAGGCATCCTTTTAGATCTAAGAACCTATATAATCATACCACACTTAAGTTATCACATAAAATTGTTTTAATAATAACCCCATTTAAGTTTCTACTTTCAAGTGACATTCAACTAAATACCAGACCAAGGAATATTTCATTCTCTTATCCAACTCAAAACAAAAATCTTTCTTTACAATACATGAACATTGGGCCATAGGAAATAAATAATCATACTTTAAGAGGTGCACCTAAACACAATCCCCAGTAGTCGCTACCACAATATCCTGGATGAAAAACATATCCTCTGTCCCTGAACATTTTTTCTAACAAGCCATCACTGTTGGCAGACAAAAATAATGTATAAGGCTTGGTGGTGGTGCTCTTTTACTGATTTCTCAAGATGTTAACGTTTTCCCTGCATGAATCTGCAATAGCAATACAGACTAAGAGAGAGAACCCATTTGGTTAATAATACAAATTACACTCAGAGGACATCCTTCATACAGTAGTAGATAAGTCAGCAAGCAAAGCAGAGTAGTATTGCTGAAATTTAATTCATCCTCAAGTCTTGGTGGCTACATTCACAATGTAGACTCTGTTTTACACAAAATCTCACCAAGATGACACTGATATATAGACTGTATTTATATAGCATATATCATGGACAGAAGTAGGTCAAAAATTAAAAATGGTAGCTGGGTGCACAAGACCCAGGATAAAAAAGTGCCCAATTCTGATAGGTGCACTGGTGCCAGGAGTGGAAAAAATGACAGTGTAAAAGCCTCAAAAATACACAAACATTCCTACAATGAGGATAGGCCAGGCCCAGGGGGAGGATATCCCCCATTGTAGAAGGAAGCAGCAGTCCACAAAAATCACAAAAACTGATAGGCCAAAGAAGAGCCATAATGACGATAGAGTGGATTATTGAGGATAAGAAAGATATTATGCATTGTTACTATTAAGCAAAACGCCAAGAATTTTCAGATGCAAGATATACAAAAAGATTAAGAGAGAAATTAGAGGAAAGACAAATACTTCCACAAGAAACACTGTCAGAAGCCTCAAATAAAAATCTATGTTCATAATAAAACAGATTTATGAAAAAAAAATATAAGCCAAGAAACATTGATCTGTTTGGAAAAAAAAGCATCTGCAGAAGTGTGACAATATAAATAAAACTTAGAGATTCTTTAAAAGTATAAAAAAGAAATACGTACATAAGAAAGAAAGAAATATTGTATATGGTGCAATATTTATGCAAAGTTGAAAGTCAAATTAATCAATACAAAAAAGGCAGCCCCAAAAATATTCAAAGAGAAATATAGGCAAAGACATTCAGATATGGAAAATTTCACAATAAAAAAATAATATCACAAAGAAGGAATGTAGAAAAGATTAGTAAAGTAGAAGTTAAAAAAATAGAAGCAGAAGTTATAGAATGACTGCAAAGTAAAGGATTTCGTGTAGAAGGTCTAACATAGATTACATGACAGCATGATGAAACAAAGTCAACAAAGTAAGGAGAAACAGGAAGATCAGGAGACATCTGATATGGACATGAGAAAGAAAAATAGATTTAATATGGTGTGATATTTATGCAAAGAAGAAAGCAAAACTAATCAATACAAAAAGAGCAGCACCAAAGATATTTGAAGAGAAATACAGGCAAGGAATCTGGACAAGGAAAACGTTACAATACAAAAAATAAAAAGATAAAGAGGAATAGCAGAAAAAAACGATTAGTAATGGAGAAGTTAAAGAAACAGAAACTGAGGTTATGGAGTACCTGCAAAGTGAAGGATTCCATGTAGAAAATCTATCTCAGAAAGTACTACCACAGGATACAGCAATAGACATCCAAATTAAGGAGAAACCAGTGGAAAAGAAAGTGACTGGTAAGTTGCCATATGAAGATATGTTGGAGAATTCCACAGGAAACCAGTATAAACATTCACCTGAAACTGGACAGCAAGGGAAGGAACAAGAAACTGTGGTGACTCTAGAGCAGTCAATGTTGAGGAGTGAAAGGCCAGTGAGTCCCCATATCACAGAGCAACAGATGACACAGGATGAAATTGAAAAGAATGTGCCACAGAAAGATGCTATAGAACTTTGTAGAGAATGCCCACAGAAAATGGAGAACAAAAAATATGCTGTCAGTTTAGAAGAAAATGAGCTAAGAAAAGAGTTGCTTGATTTAATAGAGATAGGCAGAGTAAGAGCAATGAAAGAAATAGACCGAAGAAGGTCAATAAAACCCCAAAAGTCCAAAGTTTGATAAAACAAATGAATTAGGACTGTTCATAAAAATCCATGCGATATAACATAAGTAAACATTATATTACTGTGCAGCTAAATTAATAACAGATAAAATTCTACCACAATAATACAGGGTAGTAAGGGAAAGGAAGGGGAGAAATCAAATACCATTATGGATAGTCTAGTAGAGAAAACTATAAAGCAGATAAAACACGAAATGTCACTGTTAGAGGAGTATAAAAGAGAGAACAGATCAACCAAAACACTCAGAAAGATAGACATGATAAAAGCAATGCACAATATCATAATGGATCAGAATCTGTCATGCACTATCACAAATAATAAACCAAAAATATCAGTACAGGCAGAAAAACTTAGAAGATTCAAAGATAAATATAAAAGAAAAGTACAAAATAAGCAGTTTATTGATGACCCCAAAAGGATTTATAGAGAATTAGGAAACAAGGTAAAGGGAATTGAAATAGTACTCAAATAAAGGAGAAATAGATACATTTTAGAGAAGTATTTATGAAGATCCTGTGGAATATAACAAAGATGCTGAATGGATAGAGGAAGTAAAATAAAGAATAAGAAGTTTAAATGTACAGGATATGAAATGGGATGAAGTAACAGCCAGAAAGGTTGAAACAAAGTTAAGAAAAGCTTCTAATTGGAAAACCCCAGGCCCAGATACAGTATCTAACTTCTGGTTAAATTATTAACATCTTTGCACGAAGATTTAGACATGCGTAAGAACTACTTATATGCACACTCTGAACAGACACCAACCTGGCTAACAACAGGTAAAACAATGCTCCTACTTAAGAGTGAATCTGCAAGCTACCCTAAAATTGTAGACTAATAGCTTGACTTCCAACTACATATAAACTATACACTGGAATTGATGCTGACAGAGTCTATAGTCATTTAGAAGAAAACTCAATTATGGCAGTAGAACAAAAGGGCAATACAAGAAAATCATATGGAACAAGGGATCATCTGTTGCTAAATAAAGTCATAATGCACAACTGTAAAAAGGGGAAGAATCTAACTATGGCATGGATTTATTACAAAAAAAATTGACAGTATCCCACATTCATGGATAAAAGAGTGCTTAAAAATGTATAAGATACACCCTACATAGATCAATTGCATTATAGTGACCATGAAACACTGGCAGACCAATTTAAAATTAAGCCATGATAAAGGAAAATTATTATTCCAGGGATAAAAATCCAAAGGGGGATATTCCAGGGTGACTCTCTGTCACGTCTGCTATTCTGTCTTGCCCTTACCCAATTAAGCTCTCTAATTAACAGATTAAGCCATGGCTATAATTTGGCTCCTAGAAAACAACAAAGTATAAAGACTTCTCATCTTCTCTTTGTCGATGATTTAAAACTGTATAGCTCATCAAATGAGGAATAAAAGCCCAACTGCAAGTAGTCAAAACTTTTTCAAATGATATAAGAATGTCATTATGTCATGATAAGTGTGCAAAAGCAACATATAAAGCAGGAAAACTGCAGCACCAAGAAAATATCAGTCTGGGACAGGGATATGCTATAAAAGAACTTGAGTAAGAGGGAGTGTATAAATATTTGGGAATTGATGAAGGATCAACAATAAAACATAGACAAATGTGACTAAAACTTAGTAAGGAATATTTTAGAAGACTTAAATTAATGGTGAAAACAGTGTTGACATCTAGGAACAAAATTCAAACTATAAACTAATTTGCTCTTGCTGTCCTAACTTACAGGTTTGGAGTGATTCACTAGCTCCAAAAGGTGTTGGATAAATTAGACAGGAAAACAAGAAGGATGTTTCATGCTCACCAAATGATTTATAAAAATCAGTGTATACCAAGATTATATATTCCCTGTTCCGAAGGAGGTATGTACCTCCTTGAAATTGATTACATGTGTAGATTTGCAATCATGGGATTGCACACATATCTGCTGACCTCACAGAACAAAAATGTAGTGAATGTTTTTAAACATTAGGAGAATAAATCTAAGATGACTTCCCTGCTTAGTCTAGAAGAAACATATCAACGTCAAGCAGGAATGGAAATCAAACCAGAAGTAGATAAAAATCAGGTGGCAACTGAATGTTCCAAAAAAACAAAATAAAGAATACAAGGTAAAGGATCAAATGAGAAGGCAAGAAATGTGGAAAATGCATAAATATATTTGCAAGTATAGAAAACTTCTGGAAGAACCTCATGTTGATCAGGATCAAATGCAGGAATGGTTAAGGAGAGGCAAATTCAAACCAGAAGATGAAAGATTAATATTGTGGCCCAAGATAGTGGGCAACATATACGTTGGTTTACAAAGTCCATTGAACATGTGGGATAAAGAGACAAATGCAGGTTTTGTAAAACAGAATTGGAAACAGTCGCACACCTTGTTGCTGGTTGTATACTAATGGCAGAAGGATTGTATACTAAAATAATGTGGCAAGACTGTTGCACTGGGGGTTGTGCAAACATTATAATATTGAAGTGGCTGAAAAATACTGGAAACATGAGCCACAAGGCATCATACAAAATGATGAAGTCTACATCACATGGGATCACCCATTACCAACAGTTCAAAAGTTAGATGGGAGAAAACCAGATATAGTGGTCCATGAAAATAAGACAAAAGTAGCATCGATCATTGAAATCGCTACACCCAGTGACTACAGTGTCTTGTGTACAGAGAGACACAAAGTCACAAAATATCAAGATTTGCAGGCAGAAATGAGAGCAATGTGGAAGACAGATACCCAGACAGTTCCTATAGTAGTAGGAACAACTGGGCTTATAAAAAAGAATCTACAATCATATTTACACATGCTACCAGTACATGTAACTTCATACGACTTGCAGAAGGAGTCATTACTGGGTGCAGTGCAGGTGCTGCAAACAGCACTTTTGGCTGACATCAATGATTGAAACAGTACTAATTTCATGAACTTTAATCGTACTTTGATTTAGGAAGTCATGGTATTAGAAACCCAAAAGACTTGGAGAAATTAAAAAAATAGTGACATCACTTACGATCACCCATTAGCAACAGTTCAAACAACAGATGCTAGAACAGCAGATATAGTAGTCCATGCAAAAAAGACAAAAGTAGCATTGATCAGTGACATTTCTACACCTAGTTATTACAGTGTTTTAGGAACAGAAAGAGGCACAATCATAAAATATCAGGATTTGCAGGCAGAAATGAAAGCTATGTGGAAGAAAGATACCCAGACAGGGTATGAGTAATGAGTCCAATAGAAAATAATCTACAGTCATACTTAGATATTTTACAAATACATGTAACTCCATATAACTTACAGAAGGAGTCAATTCTGGACACAGTGCAGGTGCTGCAAAGAGTACTTTGGTTAACATTAAAGACTGAAACAGTACTAATTTCATGAACTTTAATTATACCCTGACTTAGGAAGAGGGTCCATTCCCATCATGGTATAATAAACCCAAAAGACTTTGAGAAATTAAAGAGTGATCTACAATCTTCCACCATTTTCAATTTCAGTATTAGAAACACAGGGTCTATATTAAATCTCAAACGTTTACTTACCTGAACACCTAAATGCCGACCCGTCTTCATCAAACCGCAAAAACATCAATCGTCCTGAAGCGCGAAATCCAAAATGTTGAATCGTCATGTTTGACCCTTCTGCAGTATAGCTCTGTAAGGTAAGTGTGTGATAGTTACGGACCTTAGGATTAGAGTGCAGGTTAAGGTAAGTGCATAGATGGTAATGTATGCTAGATTTAGTGTAGGGTTAGAAGTAGGGTTTTATTAAGTGTATGTGTGTGGATTATTTAGTTTGTTTGGGTATAGCTTTTTAAGGTAAGTGTTTGATAGTTACAGACCTTAGGGTTAGGGTGCGGGTTAAGTTAAGTGCATTCATGGTGGTATATGCAAGATTTAGTGTAGGGTTAGAAGTAGGGTTTAGTTTAGGGTTAGAAGTAGGATTTTGGTTAGTGTATGCATGTGGTTTATTTAGTTTGTTTGTGTAGGTGATATGTGGCGGGCGGTGGGATGGGACAACTATGACATTTCAAGTTTTTGAATTTCACGGTTTGGGGCGTTCGGTGTATTTGTGTTTCACGGAATATGTGTCGGCGTTTTAGTGTTCGGGTAAGTAAACATTTGAGATTTTGATATAGACCCAGAAACGCATATAAGTAAAATACTAGATATTACTAAGCATTGCAAACGTATCATAATGGGGGATCTAAACTTAATCTGGAATAGCCTCATCAAATTTAATTTGTAAAGACAAATCTCCCTTCACAAGTCTAAACCAGCTTTTTAGTGAAAACCCCAGACCCAATCCCAAGCTCTATGAGCATCATTTTGCTTGATGTTATTATTACACTTAATGAACTTCATGAATTGCAAGTTCTCCCAAACTCTATAAGTGATAACTGCACTATAGTATCTGACTGATCTTTTCAATGTCATAACACTAAACCTCAAACAGTAGTATCTAGGTCAGTCCATGACTCATCCATAGATTCACTTTCCTCATAGTTAGCTCTATCCAAACTATAATCTTCTTATCTGTTTAAAGGATAAATTATACAGCAATAAAAAGGTAAGGGTTCAGGGACATCATACCTTTTGATTTCCATCCAGTCTTAAACAACTAATAAAAATAGAGACAAAGATCTGGAGGACTGGAAAAAAGGACCCACATTCAGTAAACAGACATGCAAACAGTATCAGTACGTAAAACATGACACTCAGAATGAAAATAAACTCTGCCGGAGTGAAGCATGCCTGATTGCTGCAAAGCAGTCACCTTTGCCAACACAGTCAGAATCATGGGCCATAGAAAATATTCCCCAAAACAGATAAAAAAATATTCGAATGGAGGACTTGATTTTACACACACACAGACACACACACACACACACACACACACACACACACACACACACACACACACACACACACACACACACACACACACACACACACACACACATAGATATCAGCAATCCTTCTTTTTCCATATTTCAGTCCCCATCCTATCAGCCTCTGCCTCCTGTTCATACCATCATTGACTCTCCTTCATTCTTCTTCTGAATTATAAGCTAACCACAAGTTCAAAGCTGTTTAAAAATCTTGATACAGGTTATAAACCCTGATTTTTACATAATACTCCCAGCAATATTAAGTTAGCTAGCCATTCCCCTTAGAAAACCCTTAGCCCATATTTTTCATCCTTACACTCACAACTTAATTTCTTCCTCATGGCTGCAATATGCATTAGTTATTCCACTTGCCAAGTTACTCCCCATCTCAGTTAACAACTACTGACCAATTGCCAGTTTCTGCTCAATTACCAAAGTACTGGAAAAAAGACATCATGGTTGATAGCCAGCATGTCTTCAGACTAAACTTTTGTGCATTATTTGCTATATATACATTTATTGATCAAATTTTTGCAAGGTTTGAATAAGGTAAACTCACTGGTGGCATATCCCTAGACATTATATGAGCATTTCAGGCTGTAGACTATGTAATCGTATTATTGAAGCCCTATGATACTAGCTTCTGATCTAAGGTTGGGCAGTGGTTCCAAAATTATCTTCACAATAGAACACTCAGAGTGGTGAGACCAAAGAAAGCCACTCAAACAGGAAGCACAAGATGTGGGGTGCTGCAAGGCTTAGTCCTTGCCCCCCATTCTCATTTCATAAGTAACCTCCCTTGGAATATATCCCATATAAACTCTACCCTATGGTATTGTGCAAATGAGAAACAACAAGCACATACCCTCTCTGAACAAGGATCTCCAAGAAAACTATAAGACTATATGGAACTGACTAAACAATAACCATCTAACTGTAAATACTATAAGAACCACAGTTACTTCACCAGATAACCCCTACCCATCACTTCACAGAAAATGTATCTAAATATTATCTCAGATCCAAATTCCTTTCAAGCACATAATGAAGTTATAGTTAACAGAATATTAATGCATATGAAAGTATCATACAAAATATCCATCTTTGTCACCACTGACACACCAACTACAGAGAACACCATGGTACTAATCAAAATGTAAAAAAATGGCTATCTGTGGCATCAAAATCAATGCTGCTACTTAGCGCATCTAGTTTCAAAGTTTTACTTAAAAGATACTGTGCTGCACTCCTAAACAAATTCCACTTCAGAAACCAAGCTTACAGTCTCATTAGCATTGACAATATTCAGTTTCAAAGGAATCCATTCATATTTACCATATATGATAAGACGTTCTCCAAAACAGCAACAGCAGTATGAAATGGCATCCCAGAGAACATCAGGAAAATTGATATATTACCTTCATTAATGAAATCCGTCAGAGTCCATCAGTTTGAACAGAAGTAATATAATTGATTTTGAGACACAGCTTAAAGCTCCTGATCATAGGCCACTGTGCACCATTAATTGTAGGCATTACTATAATTTACTTTGCTGTTGATGTCATAATGGGTGTGGGGGCAGTTTGATGATGTATGTTACAATGATTACTTCATGACAGGTAGAAAACACAAAAGAGAAAGATTCACACATGGTAGAGCAACAAAGAGAGAATCACAAAAACACAAAATCACTCAAAAGAGTGAATCATGAAACACTGAATAGTTCTCTCCAACTAAAAAAGTGCTATATTGGTAAACCCCAGCTACAAAACCAAGATCACTTAGTGTCCTGGAAGTGGTACTGTTAAAGAAAGGATTTTTCGGAAAATAATATGCTGGGTTAGCTGCAGGTGTAAGGTTAGAGTTATGATTAGGGTTAGCACACATATGTAAGGTGGTGAAAGAGGTTTCAAGGAGGCTGAGGAAAAGCTGAAAAACATGGAGGAGCAGTCTATGACATAGTATATCCTTTGGATAATAGAAAGGAGTAATTTGTCTGAAGTTGTAGACTGCCAGGTTGGGAAGGACAGAAATATTATTTGAGACATTTGAACAGGGAATCAGCCAAGGTGGAAAGTAGGAGATAAAGCCTAGCGTGCATAAAGAGGCTGCTTTATCAGGAAAGAAGTGTTTAGATCCCTCGGAATAGTGCTGAGACTTGTGCTGAAATTTCTACTTGTTGGGTTTTTACCCTGTTGAGTTGGCTTTTGCTTATGGTCCTTGCGTACAAAATGTCCAGACTCAACAGGGCAGTTTCTCTGAAACTTTGGAAATGGAGAAAGGGTGCTTTGCTTAAAACGTTGCATGATCTTACTTTTCTCTTGCAAATTTTGAGACGTTCTGCAACAACAAAACCAAAAAAATGTTACTTTCCAGAAGATAGTCCAGATGTTTAGCTTTGACATTCTCATGTGATGACTGAAGTTTAAGCCAAGAGTGCTTACAAAGAACAGAACCAGTAGCACCTGCACTAGAAGAGACATCAGTATTTATTTATTTATTTTACATTTGTTAACCGGGAGAGTCCAACTGGATATATGTCCATTTTCAGTGGAGACCCGGGGAGAAAAGCTCCAGAGCAGTAACATCATTAACATGAGAAAGACATGTTAACCAAAAGGTTCAATAAACAATATATAGAGTACACAGTCTTTATACTTCTTATAGAAGTATAGTACATATAAGATAGTGAGTTAACCAAAGAGTGTATTTGCCAACATTCACAGGCTACATTAATATATACATGTTATAGAGGTGTTTAACAGCAAGTATAGCAGGAAGATAGAGTAGATAACTTCATAACTCATTTCTACACATGAGAGACATACTATGTTCTTTAGGTTTCTTTACAGTGTTCAATGATACTATTACCCCATGCAGACATTACGAAAGCAGTAGATAAGCTGTTGCTCTAGTTGCTAGAAACAGAGACATATGAGTTACTATCCAGGGGTAGTACAGGTACATAATCTGTGATTCAGGAAGTGTTGTTTTGAGTAGTTTTTTTAATTGGGTGGTGGAGTTGTTATTTATTATGTGTGCTAGAAGGGAGTTCCAGATTTTAGAGATGAAGTGTCTATAAACTGATCTACCTGCCTCATTTTTAACGTTTGTTACTTTAAGGAGGTGTTTCGGTACTTGATCTCAGGGATCTGGTAGTGGTGTAAGGCTGGAGTAGCTGCTGCAGGGCTGGTGTGTTGCCTGGATGATTTAGTACTTTGTGAGCAAATGCTAGTTGGTTGACTTGAAGGGTCAGGGGGAGTTCTAGCCAGTTGAGTTTTTTTAGGCTTTCACAATTTTGGGTTCTAGAAGGTGATCCTGTGGCGAATCTGGCTATTTTATTGCAGCAGCTATCTAGTTTGTTGAGCTCAGTTTTTTGGAGATTGGTAAGCACGGGGGAGGTGTAAAGTAGGGTCGATAGGAGGTGTGTCCTGGCTGTGGTAACCTTAGAGTGACTGGTGAGAAACTGTTTGTTGCGCTAGAGTAGGCCCATTTTTTTGTGGACTCTTTTTATGGCCTGGGAGATATGAATGTCAAATTTAAGGCTATTGTCAATTTCGAGGCCTTGCAGTTTGACGTGACTGCTGGGTGTGATGGTGGTGTTGTTATGAGAGGAGATTGAAAAGTTAGATGAGGAGGAGATCTGTGAGGGCTGAAGAGGAGTAATTTAGTTTTGGCTGGGTTTAGAATGAGGTTTTGGTTAGTGATCCATGTTTCTGGCAGGGAAAAGCATTCTTGTGTTAGGGAGAGGAGGTAGTCAAGGGAGTTGGCTGCACAGATAATGGTGGTATCATCTGCATATTGGGCTTTTGAGGCTTTGGGTATGGTGGATGGTAGTTGACTAGTAAATAGGGTGAAGAGTAGAGGACCCAGGATGGAGCCTTGGGGTACCCCTAGGGAGGCAAACAGTAAGGGAGAGAGCTGATTTTGCCATTTTACAGCTTGTTGCCTATCATCTAGGTAGCTCTTAAACCAGGAAATAGTAGAGAAGCTTAGATTTTGGGTGGTTAGTGTATGAAGCAGTTTTTCATAGTTGACCATTTCAAAGGCTTTAGATAAGTCTAAGAGAGTTGCAGATACTAGCAGTCCATTGTTTCTGTTGTTATTAACGGTATTAGTGAATGATGTAAGTCCAGTGGTGGTGCTATGGAAGGGTCTGAAACAATGTTGCTGACTGGATAGTAATTTGTTTTCTAAGAGGTACTTCAATTGCATTTGGACAACCTTCTCTAGAAGTTTTGATAGGGGGGATAGTATAGCTATGGGTCGATAGTTACTACGTTCTACAGAGGTACCTCCTTTGTGCAGTGGTGTAATATGTGATATTTTCCAAAGATGGGGTACTTTACACTCTGAGATAGATCTGTTTATTAATATGGAGACAGGGTAGGCTATTGCTTCAGCTGATAGTTGCAGATATTCAGAAGGTTGATTATTGGTAGTTGTAGAGGCTGGCCTAAGTTTTAGGAGTAATTTTTGTATGATTTTGGTTGGCACTGGATTGAAGGTGAAGATGGGGTGACTGAGATTTGTTCTGGGTGAAGAGGGTGTTTTAGTTGGGGATGGGTTGTTGGGGCTTAGTTGGTTGTTGGCTGGGTTTTGGATAGTTTATGTGAAGAATTTGTTGAGCTGCGTAGGGATGTTGTCATGGTTGTTCACTATTTTAGGGGTGGGGGTGGTTGTTTTCCCTGGTTGCAGTGCAGTGTTGACAGCAGCCCAGAACTTTTTTGGGTTGTTAATATATTTATTCTGCATATTTTGGTAGTAGGAGATTTTGACTATTTTAATAAGTTGTTTGACTTTGTTACATAACTGACGGTATGTTTGTTTGTCTATTTGGGATTTTCTTTTTTGATAGTTTGTCCATGCTTTGTTCCTATCTCGGAGTAATGTTTTAGTATTTAAAGTTAGCCAAGGTGCATGTTTAGTTTTGATTCTTGTAGTTCTAGGAGGGGCATGGTGGTTAAGTATGTTAATGAAGGTAGTACTGAAGTACAGTACTGCTTCATCAAGGTCCAAAGTTTTTAGGTGAGTCCAGTTACATAGTTTTAGGTCATTATTGAAGTTGAGTTGGTTGAAGTTTTTTCTATTCCTACATTCCCTGACAGTTTCTTTAGTCAGTTGGGGAGTTTTGCTTCTTATTAGGAATGTAGGTAGGTGGTCGCTGAGGGTGTCTGGCAGGCAGCCAGCATGAGATATGCGGAAAGGATGAGATACTAGTATCCAATCTAGTATAGATTGATGTTTGGTTCTCTTGTCTGTTCTGGTGGGGGATGTTATTAGTTGGGTTAGTCCTTGTAGGTTGATATGGGAGATAAGGTTTAGACTGGACCAGTTGTCCCAGTCAATATTAAGGTCGCCTAATAGGATATTTTCTTGGGGAAGGGTGTTGGTTATCCATTCTAGTAGTTTTTCTGTGATGGTAATATTGTTCCCTGGGGGGATGTAGCATCCTATCATGTTGATGTATGTGGGTTAAGTTTCAGTTTAGTGAGAATGAGTTCAGTGTTATCTAAGTCTGTGGCTGTTATGTCTAGTTTTTCTAAGATAAGGTGAGTTTTATATAGTACTGCTACTCCTCCACCCCTTTTTCCTACTCTGTCATATTTGATTATATTGTAGCCTGGTGCTGTGATTTCATTATCTTGAATTAGGGGCTTAAGCCAGGTCTCTGTCAGAATGACAATATCTGGATGGTAAAAGGAGATTAAGGCATGGAGGTCATGGACCTTATTTAAGATGCTTCTAATATTTAGATTTATGATGAGGAGCGAGTTTGTGAGCCTTTGGAGTAGGGTTGTATTTAGGTCTGGGATTGGTCTATATGGACCGAGTGGGCCTGGGTTGGGGTGAATGTCACCGCAGCATACTAGTGCTGTTTTCAGGTGTATATAAAGTTTGACTAGTTTGTTGATGAGTTTTGTGTAATTAAGAGTGGTGTAGGATTGGCTATTTGATGGGCATATCTTGTGCCTAAGGTGGTGGATTATGGTGGTGTGATAGTTGTATGGGGTTAGTTGTAAATATGGTATGGGGTTTGGAGTATTGGGGGATGTTCCTTTGTAAGGAATGAATAGTGTGTAGGTAAGTGATGTTTGGTAACTGGTAATGGTGGTTAGCAGAGTGAGGGAATGATGCAAATGATATATAGTAGGAGTTGAGTGTGTGAGGGTTGAGATGGTGATATCATGGTGTAGGGGTGAAATACCTAGTGTCAACCAATAACCCCAAAAACCCACAGCTATTATTCAACAATATGATCCCACCAAAAATATGATAAATAAAAGTCAACTAGGATAACACCAAAGACTGGTCATTGCAGGTATAAATGATCAAGTGTTAAAAAGCATCCAGCAAATAAGATTCTTATATCAATTAAAGCAAGAATGTATATGCTTTAAGCATTTAGATAAGGTTACTAAACTATTGTTATATAAGTACCTTTGGTTCACATAAACATAGGCAGGTAATAGTTCTGGATGTCAGAGCAGATAACATATGGTTTTACTTATGGAACTTGGTAGAGTCTTAAGAAACTTAATAAAATGAGTGTTGAGAGTATGAAGCCTGGCAGTTAATGCAGTGGAATGAAACCATGAACTACTGGTTATTATTTTACTTTCAGATTATACCATTTTTTCCACTGCATTTCATATAATTTGTTACTCTTGCTCTGTGTGGAGGAGGAATTCAAATTTGACTTGCAGGATGGCAATTGTTTATTCGGATGCTAAACTAGAGTCTGTTTCTGAGTGGGATTTATGAATGCTTTCTTCATCGAACAAATAAGCTGTTAAGGTTCTTTATCCCTGTTATAGCATTCTAACACCAAGAAGATGAACATTCATTTCGTAAACCTTCTGCACTACTAGTATTAATATTGAGCACAAGAATGTAAAAGTGTCATGCCAATTTCCTTGTTCCATGACCAAAAACATGGCACTGCACATAATAAAGCAAGCAGTATACCGTCATGCTCAGGTGTACTCTTACTGTGTGTTCCTCACACAGAATTGTTATTAAAGTTCCACTTCTCTTCTCAGTGCACAGATCCAGGTAGGAAAGCAAACATACTTAATCAGTCTGCCTCAACTAAAAATATGTTGAACATTCTCAAATAATTAGAGCAGTTCATGAATAAAGTTTGGCTCACATGGTGAAGATGATTGTACTTTATGTGCCTCAGCAACTAACTGCTGTGTCCATCATATACCAAGGCAAAAAAAAAACAATCTGGAGATTTGCCACATCTAGTACTGTGAGGAAGATGCTTTAAGTTGCATGCAGTTAATGTTCCATACTCTGGGCCGCAAGATGGTTGGATTTCTTCAGTGTCTTACTGTTGAGTTAGATTGTGATGCAACTTAAAGCTGTCAGCTCTGCTCATAAGCTTTTGTGAAGAATTCAGTACATTCATTAGATTTCACAAACTTCACGAAAGGAGGCTCGCTGTTCTTAGTTTGTGACATCATTCACCCTGGATCAGCTTTTCTGCATCTACGGGGTTGAATGGCTTATTGCACTATTAAGTGTTTCAGTCTTGTAAAACTCTGCAGCACCACTCTTTCTAGCTTCTTGTTTTACAACTGCTGGAATTCTGCATCCTTTGGAGTTAGATACTGAAGCTTTCTGTCACCAAGCTCCTCAATGAGTTTCTGTTTTTTTACATCTTTTTCCACGTCTTCTTTTTTACTTCTTTTCATCTTCAGTATCTTCACTTATTTTAGTGTAAAATATCCACAATCTGAAAGCTTTACTGGTAGATGCAGTCCTTAATGTGAAACTCTTGCAGAAACTAGACGTGAAACGGAGTTAAGAAAACTTCAGCTCCCAAAATTCAATATGACTTTACTCGGTGTTTCTTTTTTTTTCCGGAATATCTACTTCACCTAAAACGCGAATCATAACTGCATTTATGGAATGCTTAGCAACTTGAAAAGTGCTGTTAAGGAGAGGCAAGGCAGGAGAATTAGTGTCTTAGTCAAGTAAATATGAAAGTACAGTTCTCTGATCTCCCAAAACAGATAAAAGATATATGATTATACTGGTTGGTAACTCATACCTCAGAAATATAGTGTAGCTGAGGTGCACATATTTTTGCCATGCCTATCAATAGTTCTGCTATATTTATAATGGGAAAAATATTAGATGAGGAAAGCAATTTAGAATTTTTTTCAGTGGAATGGGAGATAACTGGACTTAAAGAAGACATTTTTGGGAGTCTGGGAATTTGTAAAATCTGTTAGGTTTCTTTGAGGCAGGTGGCTGAGACTCCAAATTAAAGAAGACAGTAGAGAAAGTGACAAACAAAGCTTCCAAAACAGGAGAAATGGCTGAGTATTTAGGCACATCTGTTTTCAAAGGTCATGGTATATTTTCAGAACTTTAGACAACTGGGAACCTCCTACTGAACATGCAGCATCATTTTAATGACAGTGTCTCCAAAGGAAAGCTCCTCTATAGGAAAGTCAGGAGACAAGGTGTCTTCATTATCAATGGCATACACCACAGGAAAATGGACTTGGGAGGAATAATCTAAAGAATCCTCCTCAGAGTCAATGTCCTCCTGTTCAGAAGAAATCTCTCTCTGTCTGTTGAGAGGTGAAGGAGCAGAAGGAGCAATAGAAAAAAAACTGAGGAGGCTTTAAAGACCAATGACTTTGAAAAGCACCTGTGTAAAATTCTGCCATTCCCTCTGGGGATCCCTGGAGACCCAAAGGGAAGCAGTAAGCTTGGACTTCTGCTTCATCTTTGTAAGGAGAATATCTATGTGCACAAAACATGGTAGCTCCTTGACCTGATGTGCCTTGATCACAGAATGTGGAAATTCTTCCCTAACTAAGATCAGCTATATACCCTCAAATCCCACTAAATTATAAGCTCTGGGTTCACCTTGTCGTCAGGTAGGAACAATTTGTCAGACAAGATGGACATGCATGAAGGTTTTGTCATATTGGCTATCAACCTCTTTGCGATAGGGGGACCAAGCAAAGAAAATGGACAGTCTGTGGACTCATTAGGAAACACATTGGAAACATCCAGGCCTGACTGAACAGCTGAAACCTCAAGCTTATTTTTGGTTTATTTTTTGGCATTAGAGGGGTGTCTGGAGTCTGGACTAGAAAACTCTGAGACCATTTTACCTTGCAAGAGCTCCTTAAGCTTTTGATTTTTAAGGCAAATTATTTTTAAGGAAGGCAGGTTGCTACCTAAAGTCCTACAAACAAAAGAATGACAGATAAAATAGTCTTTATAATTATGATGAGTACATAAGTAAAAAAGACACTGAAGTGATTGTCTCTGTAAGAAATTTGCCTCCATCAATCACATTTCCCCCTCATCAATGACAAGTACAAAAATGATCTCTCTGAGGAATTTGCCTTCCACAACTGGTAAGGAATATGCAAGAATTGTATGTCTGGCCGACAAACGTTGAAGAAGAAGTTCAGTTTTTGGGCTGCAGGCAAGACGGTTCTGGACATCTTATTATTCTTGCTTGTTCTAATAGGAGTGTTTTACTTTTATTACTGTGATTTTGTGTTTCTTTGTTAAAATATTCATTGCTATTAAATGTTGATTATTCATTATTTTTAATTCAGGGGAATCTCCTCTTACCCACCAAAATCATCATTTCTTATGCGATTTTCAATAGCTGTTAAGGGGAGCTGTTTTAATAGATTTGTAAGGTTAAATTCCTCCTTCATATTTTTCTTAGAACACTTGGTCAGTTGCAGCAGTACTTCCCGTTCTACATTGCTTAATGTTCTAATTCATATTCTCTTTACACTCTTCTCTTTTCTGCCAAGATCTCAATCCAAATGACTGCCTTGACAACATTCCACCATGCAATCCCTAATATTTGACATTGTAGCTAATAATGTTAAGCATCCTTTCTAGTATTTTGAACAGGTGGTCTTGTTTCACCACTTCCCTCCATTTACAATGAGATTAGCACAGGCCACTGGTAGGTAACTCATCTTCACCACCACTTAAGACCAAATTCAATGGGGAATGATCTAAAATATATCTCTTTTTATTTCTGCCCAGTTAGTAAGTTCCAAAAGATTCTGAAACTATATAAAAGAAGTCTATTCTACTTGCCTACTATAAAATATCACTTTACAATGAAAACCTTGAAACAGCATATGGTCGACTTGCAGTTTTCAAGTCGGCAGAATCTCAAACCCAAATCGATCAAGCACACTACAGCGAATGGGTAATGTAATTCGAGCATTAGGGTTCGACAATGTACAGGGGGATCATGATTTAGTGAAGAACAGGGAATTAATCCATTTCCTCACTGAAGTGTGATCTCAGAGCTGGTGTATTTAATGTGCAGGGGTGTGGGGGTATGAGGGGGCATAGTCCCCCTGCAAAACAGTAGAATTAATGTACTATTGACTGTACACTTTAACAGTACATTAGTGTGCATAGCAGGATGTGAGTGATGTCACTTCCTGCTATGTCGAATACATCGAACCATGGTTGTTGATGTATTCATTTTCACCTTGGTTTACTTTTCAGCATTCCGAATTCCACGTTTAGAGTCGACATTTTAAATGGTCAACCGAAAGTAATCTGAAATATCTCTAGAAAATATAAACTGTCTTCTATCTCCCTGCTATCATGTCTCAGATATATTCATCTATCATTTAGCTTGGAGTGGTTTAAGATTTTTAGCTTTTGCATGTTTAACTTTTTCACTGCAGTCTGTCTGTCAATGTTTCAAATGACAACTTATCAACTCACATTCTCTGTTAAACCCTCTGTTCCCAAAATAATCACCAAAATACTCCAAGTCATTATTATTGTGTGCATAGGTGTTATCTATCTTCCATTTGATAGCATCCCCCAAAGAATCATTTGCTTCTGTATCCCTTTTTGATTTGTTCTAAAACAGTTTTTGTGTGCCTGCCTATTAAACAGCATAGCAATTCAACTCTTAGCTCCCCAGGTTTTTGTCCTGTTAGTTCAGTCTTGTGGCATTCTCACAGTACTTGGCTAACAACTCTTTTTAATTTCTGATGAATTTTCTTTTACTTTATCAGTAGGGAACATCACTGAATGCTCCAAGTAAGAAATGAGATCAACTTTTGCCTACATTTAATCCACCCCAAAAGATTTATATCATCATTCCCATGGCTGAGAGAATGTCTATCTGGAAAAAACAAACAAATCATGGCTTATGCATAGCTGAAAAGATTACTCTAATGAACATATAGACTGGTAATAAATTCAGGCAGATTTGGTCCTGTCTTAACCACTAATATTACAATTAATCACATAATAAGCCTATGTGTTACGTGTATCTGTGCATATGTCCCATGGTTGCTATTTGCAACAATTCAGCAATGTAACAGTGTAACATTTTTCAAAGCGGAATTTTAAAACTAATTTTATTTATTACCATCTCCGAAGAAATATAGAAAAAAATCTATCAATCATTGGGAGTTTTGTACACATTAATATTCCCTTTGACCAAGTTGATATAGCACCCTTCTCTTAACAACAACTAGCATTGTATTACACACTTAAATTTATAAACAAAACAAAATTAAATACATATAGAACATCTCACTTAAGATTTGTCTAAGGACCAGATTCAATAGTTTTTCTTGTACGATCCCATTTTCTTACCATGTGTCGGAATAGTATCAGTTTGTATTTGGTTTTAGCTAATCCTAAACAAAGAGTAACCTTTACTATTGGAAATGTATTACGTATTACTTGATAAACCATAGTTAACTCAAGTCATTCACATCCACCACACAGTACATTCACCTAGTCATCACATTTCTTCTGCATCAAAGGGGCTAAACCAGGAATAACAATAGTTATTCTATTTGGGTAATTAGAAGGAATTGCCCAAACAGTCGTTCTCTAGACAAGGATTTAATCTGTCTATCATTTTCAATAGTGTCCCATTGCTAGGAGCCCATACTTGGCTGTCTCTCATCATCAGTAACCCATTTATTTTTAATTTTCTTTGTGGGGTCAGGGTACTGTGTCAACTGTTGCCATCTCTCCCTATTCAAAGCTATTATCCTGTGTTCTTTGACACTCATGCTTGACTGTTGAAGGTCTTCTGTTGCACAAACCATCCACCTCTTTGCTGAATTGCCCTCATTTCCTCTCACCTGCTTCCTGTCTTTGTCAATTTTTCTTCACCAGATTATCTTCTGCATTACTGCACATGTTCCCAAACCACTCTAATCTGTTCTCTTTGACTTTTTCTAAAATTAGAGTTGCTTTGGCTTCTGCTCTTATTCATTTCTCCATCCCATAGTGTTCATCCTGCCAACCATCTCAGGCATTTCATCTCGATCATCTATAGCTTCCACAACTGCTGCCTTTATTGCCCAGGTTTCTGTACCATACAGAAGTACTGGTCGCACCACTGTTTGTGCACCTTACTTTTCAGTTTCTTTGGCATTCTTCTGTCATATACTGCACCTGACACTCTGTGCCAATTGGCTGTAGCCCCTCTTATTTTAGTTTTTACTTCCTCACTCAGACTTCCCTTTGCCTCAACCACCCCTCCCAAAAACCTGATGCTGTTAACCTGTTCCACTATCTTCCCTTCTATGTCAAGTCTCAGCTTCTTCTAATTTCCCTATTTGTTGCCATTACAACTAACTTATCTGTACTGAGTTTATCCCATGTGCCATCAGTTTTACATTCCATTCCCCTATCCATTGATGAAGTTTGTGCTCAGAGTTTGCCTGTGATACCACAAAATCTGCATACGGCATCTTTGCTGATCTGTCCCCCCCCGACCTGTTTGCTAATGTAGTCCATCATCAGTATGAACAGCAGTGGGCTCAGAGCTGAACCCTAATGCAACCCTACTCCTACTGGGAACCCCTGTGAGACTGAACACTGTACTTTCATCACTGGGTCCTTGTACATAGCCTACACTATTTCTACCAATGTTTCTCGGACTTCAAACCATCGTAGGAATGCCCATGTCAGCTATCTTGGGACCTTGCCATATGCTTTCTCCAATTCTAAGAATGCCCAGCTGGAGTGTCCCCTTCTCCAGCTTCTTCTCAGCTATCTGTCTCACTGCAACCATTGAGCCAGTTTTTCTACATCCTGATCTGAATCTGAACTACTCATTTCCCATCTTACATTCTACTACTCTACATATTCCTTTATCAATCCCCATCTCCAGAACTTTCATGCAGTGTGACAGGAGTTTAATATCTCTGCACTGCCCACAGTTGTGAATGTCCCCTTTGTTCTTGAACACTGGTACTAGTATGTGTATTCTCCCATCATCTCGGATTCACCCTTCTGTCCAGACTGCTATGAGTACACTCAGGAGCCATTTCTCCCCATCACACACTGCATCTTTATCATATCTGCTGTGACCTCAGCTGAGCCTGCTGTTTTCAGTGACTTCATTTTCCTCGGTGCTGTTCTTACTTCTGTGGTGAGCTCCTCCTCTTCTCTCATTGTACATTGTGTCTGGGGCAGTATAGCTTCTGTATTATTTTTTTTTTCATTCAGCAGCTGCTGGAAATACTTCTTCCATCTGCCTTTGTTGTCCTGTGGACTGATGATCAGGTTGTTGCTGGCATCCTTTATGAAGGATGTCTGACTGTCTTCTTTATCTTTCTGTCTTTGCCATGCAACCTGATACTCTTTCTTTGTGCCATCTACTGACTCACTTTCCAGAAACTGGTAGAGTGTCTCTGATGCCTTTTTTCTTTGCTTGTGCAACTCCTTTCTTAACCAGTATTCTTTCCTAGCCTGTTCTGTCTTTTCTGTCTCCCACTTTTTCCTGCTCACTTGCTTTCTTTTGATGACTTCCTGGACTTCTGCATTCCACCACCAGCTTTCCTTATGTGCCTTATTTCCATACCTGGCTTGACTGAATATCTGTTCGGTAGTCCTCACACATGCTGTTTTGAGGTGCTGCCATTCTTTTTCAATTCCAACTATTTCCTCTTCCTGTTGAGGTGCTAGAGCCCCAAGTAATTCCTTGAACTTTAGTGCTTTCTCTCCACTGAACTTTTAGAGCTTCTGCCTGGTCTCTGTTGACCTAAGAGCCTTGTCTGCCTACTGCTTGCAGCTGATTGGGGCAACCAGTGGCTTATGCTGTAGGCCTCTTGTTTCACTGGGAATGACTTTGCAGTCTCTGAATATACCTCTGTGCCCTTTCCTTACTAGGAGTAAGTCTACCTGATCTGCATGTTGGCCAGTCTTGTATGTGATCTTGTGACTGTCTCTCTTTCTGAACCATTTGTTGGTTACTATCAAACCAATTTCAGACAGAAGTCTATAATGGTCTCTTTTTCTTTATTTCTGTTGCCCCACTCATGTTGACCCAAGCAGTCCTCCTATCCTGTTCTGTCTGCTAGATATAGGCATTCAAGTCACCCATTGTCAATGCCAACTCATGTTGTCCTGTTTTATCTAGTATATCCTACAACTTCTGTCTGAATGCACTCTTTTCCTCACTATCACAACCCTGCTTTGGGGCATAAGCCCAATACTGAATACTGACTAAAAAATATTGCCCTGTCATTGGAGTAGGGTGTGATTGTCATGAGTATGTCACTAATTCTGATGACATTTCTTGCTGTCTTCTGAAGCCTCTCTCTCATATTTCCCACACCATTTCTAGCCTGTCTTCCTCCTGAGTAGTACACTCTGGATCCCAAGTCAAGTGGCTTTGCTGCACTGCTCTTCCATCTTGTCTCTTGCATACGTAAGATGTCCAGCCTCCTCCTTATCATCATGTCATCTGCTTCAAAGTTGTATCCTAGCTGTCAATCTGTCATGTAAAACTGTGACATTTCTCTTAGTCACAGACAACAAAACTTACCACCCCATTCCTGAAAATGATTACATCTGCTTTTATGCAACATGATTGGAATCCTTAAAGGACAAGTGCACAGAAGTCTGAAAAGGGAGAGAAGAAGCTTGCTATATGCGTGTGTGTATATGTATATATATATATATATATATATATATATATATATATATATATATATATATATATGTGTGTGTGTGTATATGTTGTTCAGATGATCAGGGCACATAATCCCTATAGTCCCCAACTTACGAAATCTTAGATGTTAGATTAATTAAACTATGGTAGGTACAACTACATTTGTCATCCTAATACCCACCCCCCCCCCAAAAAAAAAAAGTGAGACCATGTTTTTTTCTATTGAGGTAGATTTGCCTAATATAGACACATCTGTGACTTTATGCAAACAATTTTCCTTCATAGGAAGCTAATGGTCCAGAATGTTCTACATGCCCTGTCTTTTGTTCCAGAAATTTTCAGATTGCCCACCCCCAAAACAATCTTTGACACTTTGCAAAACAAGTGTATGGATGGTACTTAGAATATGTGTTGCTAACTAGGAATTACTGTAGTATAGCTCCGTGTTTTCCTTTGAGTTATGCTCTGATGTGCCAGGACTGGGTTGAGGGTGTCTTTTAGATTCCTCTCTATTCATCGCCCAGAATATATGGTCACTAAACTCATCTACTCAGTCCATTTCCTGACAACAAACAAGGCCCATTTCTGATTCTGTCATCAGAATAGTTAAACTGTAGGGTATGATCAGTCCCTTGTCTGATAGGCATTGCTTGGATCGGAGTGTTTCTGGAAAATACACCACTTCTCTAGTACCGTAAAAATGCCAGTCCAAAGATATGAGTCAGTTATAGTGTCTGGTATGTCCACAATGCATTTTATTGCTTCATGAATGTTCTTCTAAATCACTCAGTTTTTGCTGTTGCTCATGATCATGACAGATTTGCTTTAAATTCTCTATAGTGTTTTTATGGAGAGTTTCTACTTTTTTCCCATTTTATATTCTAAATCAACAGCTGTTTTCATTAATTTATAGGCACACTCCTGTTTTACTCTTACTATGTTATTATAGATTTCCACATCTTAGGCCAGTAGAGACATCACTTATGAACAAAAGTTTATCTTCAGCAAATGCTGGCTTAAATCTAATAACGGAATCCTTCACCATTACTTATGACTACATTATGAAAATGACTCCTAGGAGAAAATATGCTAATAATAGCAAATACTCCGTGGCAATGAATGCATGATCACAAACATGTCTGCAATTATGCTGGATGGCCACAGTCCCTCTTCAAAAGCCAGTAGTGTTAGAGATTAAGAAATGTCAGGCATTCCTTCTGCAGCAGTAGCACTGAGCAGACTTTTAGATTTTTTTGCATCTCCTCTCACGGTAGGATTGAGCCTGATGGCTCCTGTTCTTGCAATCAGATATGCATATATTTTTAAACTGGAAATGTATACTAGATGAAAAATCAATAATTGGTATTTTTATATTGCTGGAAACAACAGAAGAAAATGATTATTTAGTAAAAAATAACTATAAATCCTGGTTTTCATGAATGGACTACTATCGCAGTGCACAGATATGAACATGTACAACGGGCTTCCTTTATGTGATATCTAAGCAAGGTGAGACAGGATTAAATGGGAGTGGGGAAAGCTGAGTGACCAAGGACCAATAGCTAGCACTTATTCCTGGGGGGAAATATCAGGCATTCCTTCTGCAGCAGTAGCAATGAGCAGACGTCTAAATTTTTTTGCATCCCCTCTCACGGTAGGATTGAGCCTGATGGCTGCTGTTCTTGCAACCAGACTGCACATTATTTCCTCAGTCACAGGAGTATGGAATTTCAAGGCAAGATGAGCTCCTCATGGCCCATTCATTCATTTATGCCTGCCAATCCCCTGTGAGCTCATTTTCTTGTGGCAAAAGTCAGGTAGTAGGGAGTCTGTCAGCTAACTATCTGGACCTCTCAGGTGCCTACTCTCTCCACCAGTGCAGCACCTCTCCACAATGAAGTGGCACTTCCAAGATTCAATACTGCTGCACTCCAGCAGGCTATGGGCCTCCACACATTGAATTCCACTCTGCTTATTTTATGACCACCACATGGCAGTGCAAGCACTACAGACTCCAGCTCGATGCAGTACATGCCTAGTGCTCTCACTGGGTCTCACCCTGTAGTGTGTCACACCCACCTCCCTCCCCCCAGGATAGGCAAGAGAGCAGTGACCTCTCACCCCCATCCTCCTCCAGCAGCTCCTACAAGTGTACAGGCCACTATTTAAACTCAGCTGGCCTGCAATATAGTCAGCGCTTTATCCCTGTACACCACAGAACCTGCTATACAGGGAGACAGATGTTAATCTCAAGCAAATAAAAGATGAAACGAGACAGATCAGGTACTATTGGCCATCTCTACAACAAGTATGAAATCATACATTTTGCATCACTAACTTGATGCATAACATGTCTCAGTATGAATCTCTCTGGGTGTGATGGTGTATTAAGTCCCCCCTCTCACCCTGTTTGCAGTATAATATCCTCAGAACTCTATCCATCAGCTTCAACCTCCACCTGATGCACATTATGTTCAATAAGACCTCTAAGTTGAGATCCAGAGTTAGCAGATATAAGCTGAAGGAAAGGGGAATGACAATGTATTCATAAAATTCTTCTTCACATAGGTATATTTGTTTTGATGTTTTTTTTTCAGTTTTGACATGCAACCACACAGGGATTGTCCGAACACTTTTAGCCAGGGATGGTATGCATCACTATGTCAACTACTTTGTTGCTTGCTCATAACAAATGGATACGTGTCTAGCATCACATCTTTGTCATGTTAAGGAATCCACCCGCCCCTAACTGATTTTATAAAGCAGACAGTAGTACTCTTTGTTAACATGAATCATTGCAGATTCACAGTTGTCACATATAACCTCCCCCAGGAACAGTGGTTTAGATGACTCAGTGTGGAAAAATGTACTTCAGTTCTACCTTCTTAAATGATGATGGGAACCTGCCTTGCAACTGCTCCTGATTTAGAAGAATCTCTTTGATTTTGCCTCATATTTTGACTTGTCTTTTGTAACAGATTTGATTTTCTGATTAATCACCGAGGATTACTGTCAGTTAATAATGCCAGATGTTAAAGTTTCCTATCTCTTGTTGTTCAAAAAATGCATGTTGATGCAAGATCTCCTGTTTCATTAATTAGGGTAATATGTACAAATCATTAATGATTTGGGGCTTTTGTCCCGTCATGCACTTACTGGTAAGAATTCTGAGCAAAACCAAAAATAACGCAAGGACATAGGCCCAACATACAGGACACATTTTAAATATTGTTCTTATAAACTA